>NC_057802.1:420143584-420340779 GCF_018294505.1 Triticum aestivum | reverse complement strand
GCGGGTTCGGCGGCGGGTGGCGGCGGGGGCGGCGGTGGGTGTGGATCTGGTGGGCGTCGGGGAGGAGAGAGGGAGAGAAGAGATAACGGGCGGGGGGGCGGTGGGTGTGGATCTGGTTTGCCGTCCGCCGTTTTGTCTCTTTGCCATCTGCTAGCAGACGGCAAAGAGGGGGCTTTTTTCCGTAAATGGCTCGTTAGTGGGGGGCCACCTCTCTCTTTGCCGTCCGCCAGCTGACGGCAAAGATTCTTTGCCGTCCGCGAGCTGATGGCAAAGATTCTTTGCCGTCCGCCAGCTGACGGCAAAGAAGTGACTGATGGCAAAGGCCTGTTTTTCCGTGTGCCTGTTGCTTGCCGTCCGCTTTTATCTAGCTGATGGCAAAGACCTTCTTTGACATCTGCTAGCAGACGGCAAAGAGCTGGCAGATGGCAAATTAGCTGATTCCAGTAGTGTTGGTGCTTGCGATGAGTTGATATTGCAATTCTTTTGGATGATGGATGCACTTCGTATAAATGAAAAATGCAACAATTCTTTCCAGCAACGAGCTGATGATCCTGTGTTTCTGTTAGGCATTTGGCAGAAATGCAAAACATAGTGGGTTAGAGCTGGTGATTTTGGTTGTAGTTGTGCTGTTCTGAGATTTGGCCAAGGAGCATGAAAAGGAATTTGTCTCGTGTGCCGAGCATCTGAGTTCTGAACTGCATCTGTACCCCAAGTGCTCCTTTTATGATTTTGAACTTGATTGTATGACCTGCCGTTCCTTTGTAAAATCTGTACTGTATTTTTTTCCCAATTTGTGTGTACATCTAGAGGTTGCTTGGCCGATTGCTAGCTCTGTGCACTGATGTGCCTTTCCGCAGCCTGTTTCTTGTCACAAGGAACACTATGACCCTTGTATATCTACAGAATTGCAAAACTGGAGCATATGCTACCCTTGTATTATCTATGATCACAGTAAACAAATATTTAGAACTGAAACATATACAAAAATGGACAACATTTGCGGTAATCCATAAGTTTGCAACTTTCATAAGTTGTCTTACAGGAACAAAATATATGTTGTAACATAAGCATCCACATAGTTATGTGCTTAAGTCACCTAAACCTGACATTTGCAAGTCAGTGTGCCTAGGTCCCCAAAATATGTAATGTAACATAAACCTGCTTTGAAGTATGTGATAATTCTTCAAGGCTCTTCTATATTGATGCATGTTCATGAAACACATATGCAAACAGAGTTGTTCATCTCCATGGAAACCTGCCCTCATCATACCACACTCTAGTTGGAAGTGGTTGTGCTCTATTCTTCTTGCATGATCTGACAAGAATGCTACTAGAATCTGTCTATTAAACTATTCAGTATCTGACCTCCATCAGGCTGTAAAGCATATGATGTTTATTTGTTGCTTTGTGGTGTCTTTCTTGGGGATTAGTACCTTTGCAAGTCTTGTACATGGACACAATACCGTCCTACTTATATGAATTAGTAAGTAGATGAACATTTTGTGGTTATCCTAGGACTTGCTCCAGATTTTTTAACCCTAGGATTTCTTTTCTTTTAGTTCTTTTCTTACAGAAAATTTACTGAAAATTCAGAAACTTGGAGTAACCTGTGGACTGTACTTTTGTGATCTCCTACTCCTGAATCTTACTACTACAAGCACAAGCAGTACAAATAAGACTAGAATTTACTCAGAATGTTGACAGTAAGAAGAACAATGAAAATGCAAGGAGTAAATAAGAATAAGAATAAGAATTTTTCTTATGATATGATGAAGAGACAACTGCCAAGAATGCAGGATTATTTTACTCTGCCTAAGAATATGCATGTCTTGTTTTCTGGTTATGGATATTGTGTAGTACTGCATATATTTTTTTTTTGTAATATAATGCTTACCAAAGGTTTCAATATTTTGCTATATTTTGTTATGGATATGGACTTTGGGAGTTTGTTTACCTGGCACCATTTAGTAAAGTAGCCATTCATGTGAACTTCTATTTTGTCCATATGAAAGCAGAGGACCATATGGTCTGTGGCCTTTTCATCCATCATTTACACTGTGAATCCAACACCAGTGGTGCTGCTTTGTTTCTGTGATCACATTGTGGTGCCTGGAACATTTGCCCCATCACTTCGTTACCCCTTCCTCCTAAAATGTTGATTAATTTCCGTTTCGATTGACATTGGGGCACTCCTAGGTCAAGAAAATTAGCAAAGGTCATGCCCAATTTTCTTGACTTAGAAGGTGCCCGATTCTCAACCGAAAGAAAAATTAATCAGCATGTATCTTGACATCAACCAATAGTAGTGATCTAATGCTTTAGTGCTTGGATTAGTTTAGTATTTTTTCACACACTCACACACCCTTGCTTGCCATGTGTGTGAGAGAGATAGTGAGAGGAGACAAGAAGAAGGGGGTCAGGAAGATGTTGCCTGCTCATCAAAGCTAACCATCTCCTCCTTTTCACCCCTTTTCCTTTGTATTTTGTGGGTTGCAATGAAGCTACTGGTTCCATCCCGAAACACCTAGCAACAACACACTAATAGGTTCCACCCAAAACACCTAGGCAATATCACAAACATCTCTCAATTGTTCCTTGACAATAACCAACTTTTTGGCGACATTCCTCGAGAATTAGGTTATTTGGTCAACTTAGAGATCTTGTTCCTTGACAATAACCAACTTTTTGACCAAACTTTTTTCCTATTTAGAGCGAAACGATGAGGCCGGCGGTTCGGGCAAGGCATTCTAGGAGCTGTCCCAGGAGATGGAGGAAGAACCTCACCGCTATGAGGACGCCGCGGAAGACACCGATCCCGACTACACAACCCCTAGTGGCGTCGGGGATGACACCACTGATGGTGCCGCCGAGGATGCCACCACTTATGATGGCAGCGCACGCACAGATGGCAGCCAACCGAAGAGGCAACGGAAGGACCGGTGCCCGAACGTGCTCGGCACCGTCAAGGAGGAATTTACTGAAGTGTGCTCCAGTGGGCATCCAACGGCGCCCAAAGAATTAGTCAACGGGTACGCGGGTCAGCTCGGGTGCATTCTCCGGAGCACCGTCTCGATCAACACCGAGGACCTAAGGCATCGTGACCGAGGGAATTTGCGCAACCTCCTCTGCACGAAGCTGCACGAACGATACAAGTTCATCGGTGACTTCGCAAACACACGCCTCTCAGGGAATAAAGTGAACAGTGCCGCCCTCATGAAGATGAGCACGGCCCTGGCTACTTGGAGAGCCGCGGTGAAGAGAAGGGTTGAAAAATGTGATAGTTATGAGAAGATCAAGGAGAAAAATCCTTCGATCAGCGAAGCTGACTACCTGGAGTTCAAGATCAAGTGCGAGAGCAACGCAACCGCGGAATCAAGTCGTGGGGGAAAGATATGCGGGACTTGAACTTAGGGGTCCACAAACTCGGTCCCGGCGGTTACAAAGTGGCGGAACCTATATGGGACAAGGAGGACGCGGAGCATGCCGAGCAAGGCCTACCGCCCCTCTTCGATAAATACCGTGACAAGCAGACCAGGAACTATGTTAGGCCCCGGTACAAGATTGACCCGGTAACAAAGGACCTTACCACGGATCCGAAGACCAAGGCGCTTGAGCTTGTTCTGGTAAGGAATACCCCCCGCGTAATTAGCTCCATATGGTTGCATTCTAATTAATGAAGCCAAATTTCTAAATGGTTCATGTTCCTTCCGCAGGACACTGAAAGCAGTAGCGCGGGGTCGTCTAAGAGCTCCCCTTGGGACACCACTTTAAATAGGGCGTTGAACGTAATAAAACACAAGGATAAGCTCAGTAAGCCGTCATCAGCTGGTCGTGTGGCCGGCAAAGGCTTGTCCACGAAATGGTCGGAATACTATACTGCTGGGCGAAAGGAGAGAAAGACCAGCTCGGAAAGCCAGGAGCGCGAGGTTCAACAACTCAAGGCACAAGTGGCGCGGATTCCGGAGATAGTCGAAGAGCAAGTGCGAGACCAACTGGGAGCGACGATCACCGCCATTCTGCCTACCTTGATTGAGGGGCTGCAGGCGTGGATTGCAGGTGGCCAACAGGGGCCGCCCCCGATTCCTAGCTTCACGGGCAGCAACTCGCACAACGCGCCGGCGGCGCCATTGGTGTCTCCGGCGGAGGTGGCATTGGTGTCACCGGCGTCGGCGCCGGCATTGGAGCTTAATGCACCCAGGTGTGGGAAGAATACGCCGGCCGGCACCTCGGCAGCAAGCGGTCCCTTCGTCACTTGCACGCCCGCTGTTGGCGGTGCCTCGACATTAGCCAAGCTCGACGCCATCACGGTAACTAATTAAGCCTCTCAGCCGATGACTAAATCTCCTTGCCTTTGACCGGGCATCCCTGACGCCCTACATGTTTTCGCAGGGCGCCGCCGACGTTCCATGCACTCTCCTGCACTTCGTGGATGGCAGGTTGATCGATGTCGCCAAGGCCAGAATCGTTCAACCGGGCAGCCGCGTGTTCCACGGTAATCCGATGCCACCCACCGCGTATAGGGTTCAACTGGTTCGGGTGTTGTGGGGCTTCGACGACTTGTTACCTCCGTATCGACCCCCTGGGGCTGACGAAGATGATGTGATGACCCTCAGCGCCTGCAAAAGCTGGCCCATGCTTTGGCCGAAGAGCCAGATTCGTTTGGGGGCAGGGGACACCACCCCACAGACAACACCGCCAGTCGTGCCGGCGCCAAGCCATGGCAAGACCGCCGCAATGCTACCGCCGTCAGCTGATCCAGACATGCATATGGCATAGAACCCGGACAACGACGACGGTACATTTACCAACGTCGATAATTACTTCAACAAACATGGGTACGATGACGAATTCTTGGGGCCTCCTTCTCAAGAACCCAACCCTGCAAAATACGATCGCGATCTAGCAGGTACTGCGGAGAAACCCAATTGCAACAGGCATCGTCTGGCGTTCAGTTCTTAGGAGACACCTCCAGCTGTCGCCTTCACCGAGCCTTAGATAGCCGAGGTGCGGAATATTATCAGCCCCAACACACTCAAGAAGGTGGTCTCTGAGCAGAACTCGATCCCATTACAGCAGAAGAAGCAGAAGGGACGGAAAAGAAAGAATAACAAGGGTGCGAGCCAGCCGGCACCGAGTATGATCCGTGCTCAGGACGGGCCACCTTCACCTAAGGATATCTCGAGGAGGGTGCATGTGGCAGGTAGGCTGATGCTACCGACTAATCTGCTCAATGCTGCAACCGGTGCTATGCGGAGTCTGCATGACAGTGTTCTTTCGTTGGAGAAGCGGCGTCTCTCCAAGAATGATGTGGCATACCCGGTTTTCATGGCCAAGGTGCCAGAGGGCAAGGGCTTTGTGGATAGCGCCATCGGGGGTATGATCGTCCTGCGGTTTGATGACATCTTCGCTATGTTTAACCTTCATCCGCTGCACTACACCTTCGTCCGGCTATTTTCGCTGAGTATGGAGATGTAGATCATTAGAGACAAAACCCCGGACATCGTGATAGTCGACCCCTTCTACAGGCATGCCAAGATCTTGGGCAGCGCTGGGGACCGGCAAGTCGCGAGTTCATACCTCGAAGACGTCATTCTAGCAAACCCAGATAAGGATAACTTCCTCGTGCCTTACTTTCCCTTGTAAGTCATCCCCTCACCGCCCCGTGACATATGATTTCTTAGATTTTGATCGTTCTTTTTTTTTCTAACATTCCGTGTTTTGTGCAGTGACACAAATTGCACACTCATCCTCTTAAGCCCAAACTATTCCATGGCCACGTATTTTGACTCGGACCGTCAGTCGAAGAAAGACTACACAAATATCAAGAAAGTTCTTGATGATGTTCTCCCCGGCTACGCCGAATCTGGAGGCACCTTCAGGAGGCCAATTTTTAGGTACGGCAAGCACGTGTTCACCCACGTAACGACGTTCCCCTGCGTCAAGCAGCCGCCTGGCGGTTAGAAGGATGCCTACTACGCTCTCCATCACATGCGGGCGATCGTACGGGACCATAATCACCTTCTGCTACCAAATAGTCTCAAAGATTGGGCCGCACGCTTGTCGGCACTCCAGGACGCGGACCTCAGACAAGAATTTTTTTCGCATCCAGTCGGAGTTTGCGGAAATCATCCATCAAGATGTCCTTCGTACCTTGGGGCAGTTCTACCTCAAATATCAACCATCCAACAGTGGAATAGAAACAACGCTACAAATGCAGGCTGACAACGACAACACATTCATGACCATCACGAAAGACGGCGGCTTCATCCACGCTCCGGTCCCTGAGTCGAGTCGAAAGTAGTGATGCTATGTAGTTCTGAAATATCGATTAGCTCATGTTGTAATTAAACTTTAATGAACTTGTATGTCTCTTTGGTTTGGACAGTCGTTCAACTTATATTAAATCGATGCTATTTATTAGTAGGACCATGAATCATGCTATTAATGTGTTGCTTTTCTCTTCCGATCCTTTTGTTGCATACTTATATATTGCTTATGTATTGTCTGTGAATTGCTACTAATGTTTTGTTTGTCTGGTGCATAGAGATGCCGTCGTATGTCGTGTACAAGGGTAAGGTTCCCGGAGTCTACGACGACTGGGAGGAGTGCCGGAGATAGGTTCACCGTTTCAGCGGTAACAGTTACAAAGGGTTCACCACTAGGGCGGAGGCGGAAGCTAGATACGCGCGCTATCTAGCGGGAGAGAGGAGGGAGCGGAGGGGGAACCGGATGAAGACCAGTTTCATCACGATGATGCTCATTGTGACCGCAGCTCTCTTCTATGTGATGGTAGTTTAGATATCGACTTGTAATGTGAAGACAAACTCGCTACTCGCGGTCTCGAGACTTGTAATGTTCTAACTTTGTTCGGTATTTTGAATTCGGAGACTAATATGATGAATTGTATTCGGAGACTAATCTTCTATTGTATTCGATAAATCTACTGTTTATATGTTGTGCTGTTTATATTCTGTGTTGTAACGTATTTTGTAACCTGTGCAAATATCAGAAACGCAAAAAAAATCCTAATATTCATAGTAGTGGCGCACCTTGTTGAGCATTAGTGGCGCACCAGGGCTAAATACCAGTGGCGCATTGTGGGTCATTTTAATGGCGCACTTGGGGGCATACGTGAAGGTAAATATGGGCCCCTAGGAGGCATAGTAATGGTGCACCTGGGGACATAGTAATGGCGCACTGCCAGGTGCGCCACTATTGTCTGGTATACTAATGGCGCACTAGGGGTGCGCCATTAGTACTTGTTACTAGTGGCGTGATGATAGTGGCACACATATAGTGTGCATTAATGGCCAAAACAGGTGCGCCACTAATTAGCCTTTTCCTAGTAGTGTGAAACAATGTGGAATAGTTTCACAACTCACGCCACCTGGAACACCACAGCGTAATGGTGTGTCCGGATGTCGTAACCATACTTTATTGGATATGGTGCGATCTATGATGTCTCTTACCAATTTACCATTATCGTTTTGGGGTTATGCATTAGAGACAGCTGCATTCACATTAAATAGGGCATCATCTAAATCCGTTGAGACGACAACATATGAACTGTGGTTTAGCAAGCAACCTAAGCTGTCATTTCTTAAAGTTTGGGGCTGCGATGCTTATGTGAAAAAGCTTCAATCTGATAAGCTCGAGTCCAAATCGGAGAAATGCATCTTCATAGGATACCCAAAGGAAACCGTTGGGTACACCTTCTATCACAGATCCGAAGGCAAGATATTCGTTGCTAAGAATGGATCCTTTCTAAAGAAGGAGTTTCTCTCAAAAGAAGTGAGTGGGAGGAAAATAGAACTTGATGAGGTAATTGTACCTTCTCTCGAATTGGAAAGTAGCTCATCACTGAAATCAGTTCCAGTGATGCCTGCACCAATTAGTGAGGAAGTTAATGATGATGATCATGAAACTTCAGATCAAGTTACTACGAAACCTCGTAGGTCAACCAGAGTACGATCCGCACCAGAGTGGTACGGTAATCCTGTTCTGGAAGTCATGTTACTAGACCATGATGAATCTACGAACTATGAGGAAGTGATGATGAGCCCAGATTCCAACAGATGGCTTGAGGCCATGAAATCTGAGATAGAATCCATGTATGAGAACAAAGTGTGGACTTTGGTGGACTTGCCCGATGATCGACAAGGCACTGAGAATAAATGGATCTTCAAGCAGAAGATGGACACTGATAGTAGTGTTACTCTCTACAAAGCTCGACTTGTCGAAAATGGTTTTTGACAAGTTCAAGATGTTGACTGTGATGAAATTTTCTCACTCGTATCGATGCTTAAAGTATGTCCGAATCATGTTAGAAATTGCCACATTTTATGAAATCTAACAAATGGATGTCAAAACTGCACTCCTTAATGGATTTCTTAAAGAAGAGTTGTATATGATACAACAAGAAGGTTTTGTCAATCCTAAAGGTGCTAACAAAGTGTGCAAGCTCCAGCGATCCATCTATGGACTGGTGCAAGCATCTTGGAGTTGGAATATACGCTTTGATGAGTTGATCAAAGCATATAGTTTTATACAGACTTGCTGTGAAGCCTGTATTTACAAGAAAGTGAGTGGGAGCACTACAACATTTCTGATAACTATATGTGAATGACATATTGTTGATCGGAAATAATGTAGAATTTTCTAGAAAGCATAAAGGAGTGTTTGAAAGGAGTTTTTGAAAGAAAGACCTCAGTGAAGCTGCTTACATATTAAGCATCAAGATCTATAGAGATACATCAAGAGGCTTGATAAATTTTTTCAATGAGTACATACCTTGACAAGTTTTGAAGAAGTTCAAAATGGAACAGTCAAAGAAGGAGTTTTGCCTGTGTGGGAAGGTGTGAAGTTGAGTAAAGACTCAAAACCCGACCACGGCAGAAAATAGAAAGAGAATGAAAAGTCATTCCCCATGCCTCAGTCATAGGTTCTATAAAGTATGCTATGCTGTGTACCAGACCTATTGTGTACCTCACCATGAGTTTGGCAAGAGGGTACAATAGTGATCCAGGAGTGGATCAGTGGACAGCGGTCAAAATTTTCCTTAGTGAAATAAGGAAATGTTTCTCGGTTATGGAGGTGACAAAGAGTTCTTCATAAAGAGCTACGTCAATGCAAGCTTTAACACCGATCTGGATGTCTCTGAGTCTTGATCTAGATACATATTGAAAGTGGGAGCAATTAGCTAGAGTAGCTTTGTGCAGAGCATTGTAAACATAGAAATTTGCAAAATACATAAGGCTCTGAATGTGGCAGATCCATTGACTAAATTTATCTCATAAGCAAAACATGATCACACCTTAGTGCTCTTGGGTGTTAATCACATAGCGATGTGAACTAGATTATTGACTCTAGTAAACCGTTTGAGTGTTGGTCACAAGGCGATGTAAACTATGGGTGTTAATCACATGGTGATGTGAACTACTGGTGTTAAATCACATGGCAATGTGAACTAGATTATTGACTCTAGTGCAAGTGGGAGACTGAAGGAAATATGCCCTAGAGGCAATAATAAAGTTATTATTTTATTTCCTTATATCATGATAAATGTTTATTATTCATGCTAGAATTGTATTAACCGAAAACTTGATACATGTGTGAATACATAGACAAAACAAAGTGTCCCTAGTATGCCTCTACTACACTAGCTCGTTAATCAAAGATGGTTAAGTTTCCTAACCATAGACATGTGTTGTCATTTGATGAACGGGGTCATATCATTAGGAGAATGATGTGATGGACAAGACCCATCCGTTAGCTTAGTATAAATGATCGTTTAGTTTTTTTGCTATTGCTTTCTTCATGACTTATACATGTTCCTCTGACTATGAGATTATGCAACTCCCGAATACCGGAGGAACACATTGTGTGCTATCAAACGTCACAACATAACTGGGTGATTATAAAGATGCTCTACAGGTGTCTCCGAAGGTGTTTGTTGGGTTGGCATAGATCAAGATTAGGATTTGTCACTCCGTGTATCGGAGAGGTATCTCTGGGCCCTCTCAGTAATGCACATCACTATAAGCCTTGCAAGCAATGTGTCTAATGAGTTAGTTACGGTATGATGCATTACGTAACGAGTAAAGAGACTTGCCGGTAACAAGATTGAACTAGGTATGTGTTGGAAATATGCCCTAGAGGCAATAATAAAATGGTTATTATTGTATTTCCTTGTTCATGATAATTGTCTATTGTTCATGCTATAATTGTATTAACTGAAAACCTTAATACATGTGTGAATACATAGACCACAACATGTCCCTAGTAAGCCTCTAGTTGACTAGCTCGTTGATCAATAGATGGTTATGGTTTCCTGACCATGGACATTGGATGTCATTGATAACGGGATCACATCATTAGGAGAATGATGTGATGGACAAGACCCAATCCTAAGCATAGCACAAGATCGTGTAGTTCGTTTGCTAAGAGCTTTTCTAATGTCAAGTATCGTTTCCTTAGACCATGAGATTGTGCAAGTCCTAGATACCGTAGGAATGCTTTGGGTGTACCAAACGTCACAACGTAACTGGGTGGCTATAAAGGTGCACTACAGGTATCTCCGAAAGTGTCTGTTGGGTTGGCACGAATCGAGACTGGGATTTGTCACTCCGTATGACGGAGAGGTATCTCTGGGCCCACTCGGTAATGCATCATCATAATGAGCTCAATGTGACTAAGGAGTTAGCCACGGGATTATGCGTTACGGAATGAGTAAAGAGACTTGCCGGTAACGAAATTGAACAAGGTATAGGGATACCGACGATCGAATCTCGGGCAAGTAATATACCGATAGACAAAGCAAGGGAATTGTATATGGGATTGATTGAATCCCCGACATCGTCGTTCATCCGATGAGATCATCGTGGAACATGTGGGAGCCAATATGGGTATCCAGATCCCGCTATTGGTTATTGGCCGGAGAGGTATCTCGGTCATGTCTGCATGGTTCCCGAACCCATAGGGTCTACACACTTAAGGTTCGGTGACGCTAGAGTTGTTATGGGAAATAGTATGTGGTTACCGAAGGTTGTTCGGAGTCCCGGATGAGATCCCGGACATCACGAGGAGTTCCGGAATGGTCCGGAGGTAAAGATTTATATATGGGAAGTCATCATACGGTCACCGGAAGTATTCAGGGGTATGCCGGTATTGTACCGGGGCCACCGAAGGGGTTCCGGGGGTCCACCTGCCCCGGAGGGCCTTATGGGCTGTAGGTGGAAGGGAACCAGCCCCTAAGTGGGCTGGGCACCAACCTCCCCCTAGGGCCCATGCGCCTAGGGTTGGGGGAAACCCTGGAGGGGGCGCCCCCCTTGACTTGGGGGGCAAGCCACCCTTCCTGGCCGCCGCCCCTCCCACCAGATGGGATCTAAGGGGCCGGCCCCCCTCTCCCTTGCCCCTATATATAGTGAAGGGGTGGGAGGGCAGACGCACCCCTGGCTTGGCGCAGCCCTCCCTCCTCATACACCTCCTCCTCCTCCTCCTCCGTAGTGCTTAGCGAAGCTCTGCCGGAGAACCACGAGCTCCATTGCCACCACGCCGTCATGCTGCTGGAGTTCTCCCTCAACTTCTCCTCTCCCCTTGCTGGATCAAGAAGGAGGAGATGTCCCCAGGCTGTACGTGTGTTGAACGCGGAGGCGCCGTCCGTTTGGCGCTAGATCGGATCTTCCGCGATTTGAATCGCTGCGAGTATGACTCCATCAACCGCGTTCTTGTAACGCTTCTGCTTAGCGATCTTCAAGGGTATAAAGATGCACTCCCTCTCTCTCGTTGCTAGCATCTCCTAGATTGATCTTGGTGACACGTAGGAAAATCTTGAATTATTGCTACGTTCCCCAACAGTATGAGGATACCGACGATCGAATCTCGGCCAAGTAACATACCGATGACAATGGGAACAACGTATGTTGTTATGCGGTTTGACCGATAAAGATCTTCGTAGAATATGTAGGAGAAAATAAGAGCATCCAGGTTGCGCTATTGGTTATTGACCAGATATGTGTCTCGGTCATGTCTACATAGTTCTCGAACCCGTAGGGTCCGCACGCTTAACGTTCGATGACGATTTCTAATATGAGTTATGTGATTTGATGCCCGAAGTTTGTTCGGAGTCCCTGACGAGATCACGGACATGACGAGGAGTCTCGAAATGGTCGAAATGTAAAGATTCATATATTGGAAGGCTATATTCATACATCGGAAAGGTTCCGAGTGATTCAGGTATTTTTCCGAGTACCGGGGAGTTACGGGAATTCGCCGGGAGAAGTAATGGGCCTTATTGGGCTTTAGTGGAGAGAGGGGAGAAGGGCCAAGAGGTGGCGCGTGCCTACCCCCTACCCAAACCGAATTGGACAAGGGGTGGGGGCACGGCCCCCCTTTCCTTCTCCCTCTACCTCTCTTTCCTTCTCTCCTACTCTGAATAGGAAAGGGAATCCTACTAGGACTTGGGAGTCCTAGTAGGACTCCCTATGCTTGGCGCGCCCCCTAAGTCGGCTGCCTCCTCCCTCCCTCCTTTATATATGGGGGAGGAGAGCACCCCAAAGGCACTCAAGATTTGTCTTAGCCATGTGCGGTGCCCCCCTCCACAGTTACACACCTCGGTCATATCGTCGTAGTGCTTAGGCGAAGCCCTGCGCCGGTAACTTCATCATCACCATCACCATGCCGTGGTGCTTGCGGAACTCTCCCTCGGCCTCATCTGGATCAAGAGCTCGAGGGATGTCATCGAGCTGAACGTGTGCTGAACGCGGAGGTGCCGTACGTTCGGTCCTTGGATCAGTTGGATCACGAAGACGTTCGACTACATCAACCGCGTTACTAAACGCTTCCGCTTTCGGTCTATGAGGGTATGTGGACACACTCTCCCTGCTCGCTGCTATGCTTCTCCTAGATAGATCTTGCGTGATTGTAGGATTTTTTTTGAAATTCTACGTTCCCCAATAGTCTCCTGGTTCTCTGACTCTCAAATGAGCTGTTGTTTTTCTGCTCATAGATTGGCTGCTCCTACCTCTACCTCTAGAACTAGATTGTGATCATGTTCCTCTACTATCTAGTTGTCCTCTTTTCCTTTGTATGACACTGTTTCCTAGTTTCGCCGGGAAAGAATCATGTATTATAAACATGATTCTGAGCTCATCATCACATTGCACAGGGACCCAAGCTGATTTATCAATGTCCCAGCACCTGAATTCCACTGCATCATATAGTCCCCATGGATATACAACGCGTATGGCAGATCTAAATTGATTAAAGTCCAGTCACTGTCTGCAACAAAAGGGAATGAGAAGCTCGTACTAGATTGTTTTGTACCAGCACTACCTGACTGTGTGGTTTCCATTCTACATTCCATCTCAATTGCTTTATCAGGATCAATCCTACTATAACCATGTAAAACACAAACAGAACCGAACGCCATGAGGACTAAGAACTAGGTTAACAAATAACACTATAAGAACAAATCCAACTATGAACGCCATGACGATGCGGGAGATTTGAAATGAAGAACTAACCCCGCCGAAGAATTCTTCTCTAGCTGCGGTGTGTGCCTCGTTTGTAGCGATCCGACCTCAGACGGTCAAATCTCTGTGCATAAGTGTCATCCCTGGATCGGTAATGCTGACACACACAGTACTCGAATGGATTTATAATAGAGTAGCAATCACACACTTATTACATCGATAGTCTCAAGAGAGGACTTATTACAATAAATATGGCTTAAGGCCATCTAAATAAGATAACATCGGAAGGCTTGGTAGATAAAGTGAGTCCATCAACTCCAACGGCATAGCTGAGTGCACGACAACGACCTAGCGCACCTTACTCTTCATCTAAAAAGTCTGCAACATGATATCACTACAAAAATACACTTCCGTGATGATATGTGTTTGTCATAGTAGGTCACGTTTTCTGTCATGCATGTACATCCATGACAATTTTATGACAGAATCAAGATAGTCATACCTCTGCTGTCGTAGAAGTGTTCCATGACATTACCAAAGTTATCATCACGTAAGTGTCCACTTCCATGACGATAAATCGCGCGTCACAGAAGTGCTTTCATCAAGGGTGACCGACAAGTGGCATCCACCATAACGGAACGCCGTTAAGCTATCAGGTCTGATTTTGGATCCGATAACCTGTTAACAGCCCTGACCAATGGGGATTTTCCACGTGTAAAATCATCATTGGCTGGAGGAAACACGTGTCGGCTCACCGTTGGGACAGATGTCATCCACTCATTGGACCCAAAGCGCCTATGATACGTCGACACGTGGCACGACCTAACAGAGGCCCATTCCTGTGAAAAGGCCGGCCCGTTTGACTTGGTCAAAAGGTGGTGGGCCGGCCCATGGCAAGCCTGTTAACGGCCTGTTCGCATATAGCCCATTTACAGCCCGCTAACCCAGGGCCCGTTTATGGCCTATCCGAATTAGGCCCAGTAGTGCCATCTGGGCCGTCCAATATAATTCCAGCCCGTTTTAACTTCTGGCCCATATATGGACCATGACGTCTTTCGGCCCATATGAGGCCCTTAGTAACTCTCGGCCCATTAACGGCCCGTGGTAAAACTGGCCCGTAATGAACAGTGTATCACTTTATACCCATTAACGGCACATGGTGAAACTGGCCCGTCATGAATAGTGTATCACTTTATACCCATTAACGGCCCATTATTCCATTGGGTCGTTTCCAGCCCATGTTATCTTTCGGCCTTCTCAAGGCCCATTTATTCTTGGGCTCATTTCCAGCATTCGTTTACTTACGGCCCGTTACTGTCATTTTCTGCTTGTGGGCCAAATTCAGCCCGTGGTTACAGTCGGCCCATTTGTGGCCCGTTAATACGTTGGGCCGTTTTCATAGCGTCAGCAAATACGGCCGATTAATGACGGCCCGTTATGGTCGGCCCATGAACGGACGATTTCAACTCTAGCCCATTTACGGCCACAATGTGGTCTGTTATTGGCCCATGTTTGGCCAACCGATCATACGGCCCGGAGAAGGCCCATTGATGATACGGCCCATAGAAGGCCCATTGTGTCTACGGCCCGTATAAGGCCCATTGTTTCTATGCCCCGTAGAAGGCCCATTGTTTCTACGGCCCGTAGGAGGTCCATGTTAACTACAGTAAATATGTAGCCCATGGTTATTATGGCCTAGTTTTAAAAAATAGGTTATTGCGACCACTAGCAAAACGCGGAAAAAGAACTGCACTGACTACAAGAAAACAAATAAACAAGACAATAAGGAAATAAATAAGCAAGCAACTTACGCTAGGCTATCACGGCTATTACATGTATTACATCCACTGGGCATCGAAGTTCGCCACCAGTGCAAATATAGGGAACAAAGCAGCATATAAATGCCACAGCAAAACAAGTCCAGAACTGAAACCACTTCAGAAGAGCTCAAGAAACAATATCCTGGGTACCCATAATGCTGGCAAGATGCTTAGCAAGCTTATTAACTTTCTCTTGTTTGGCACTTAAATCCTCCAGCACTTGCTGTTGCACCAGACAGTATGCATCTGAATTCTGCAGGGACTTCCTCAGTCCTTCGGCTTCCTGTTGCATAACATCTGATCGATGTCTTTCAACTTGAAGTTGAGACTCAAGAAGCCGAACTGATTCAGGCAGCAAGTTCGAAGAGTTGGAGCCAGCAGTAGTAGCCAGTAACTCGAACACTACATCAAGACAGGACTTTGAGGTTGTCTCAGTGTCTTCAATATAGTTTTTATCAGCTTTCTTGGAGACCAACAGGGATGTCTCACTATCTTGAACCTTATCTGCATTACTTCTTTTACCATTGCATAACGGGGTACTCTTCTCCAATATTTTATCCGCGTTCTAAAAGAGAAACAAACAAACACATCACAGGTTTACAATGTAGTATATGAAACTCATTTTGGTAAACCAGTTCAGTAGTAAGGTGGACAAGATAACAACATGAAACAAATATATATCTATGTAGTATGGTCACTGTATGGTCTATATCATTCTAGTTTATGTTGCCAAATCAAGATAGATACAGTTCGAATCATATCTATTTAAGACAAAGCAGCATAGACAGAATATAAGTGTGGGAAACTACACAGCAATAACAACACTTGTAATGTGCATGGCATGAGAACATAACTGTTTATTCAATTGAAACTGAAATCAATATAGAGCAAGTTACAATAGCAAACACGTTAAAGAAACAGGTTTAAAACATACCTGTTGCGCCATTGGAGTTTCAATTGCATCCTTCAAATTTGAAATTAGTTGGTATGAGTAAATACAGTGATGCAAGAGAAAAGTAGTATGAACCATAGCTACAGAACCTGACCTGAGAACAATTCTTCTTCTGCTTTAAGCGTTGACTTGGGGTTCGGAGTGGTAGTCCTCGTGCTTTGGGCACTGTAATTGCCTTACTAACTGCTCATGTTTGGGTGCTCTTTGGTGGAGACGGTGCTGTGTCAACGGGAACTGGGTTACTATCTGCTGGGGTTGGGGTTAGAAGGGGTGTAGCTGGTTCTCTGTCCAACTGGGTAGGGGTACAATCTGCGTGAGTCTGGGTTATGTGTGGTGGGGCTGGTTCTTGGGCAAGTAGAACCGTGGTTATATCTCCATCGACTGGTAGCACGGTCTTTTCTGAAGACCGTATTTTTACTCCCACAGATACTGCCATCACCCCCTCCAATTGAAATGGCTGATAAACAAGAAAAGTAATTGAATGTACAGACATTGTAAGATAGACAGGTGCAATGGATAGTAGGGAAGAAAACAGGGCATGAAATAATTCACATTTATGTGGTCTAACCAAACAGAATAGCAGGACATAATTTCACATATATGATGGCTAATTAAACAGGATAGCATGACACAATTTCACATGTATGATGGCTAACTAAACAGGATAGAATGACATACTTCAAAATATGATGACTATGTAAACAGGATGACATGATATAACTATACGATGTGTCTATTAAAGTGCTTGGCATGCCGTACATCACAAACATGCCGTCGATGGAAACATGATGACATGATATAATTCACGGATAGAATGACATAATTCAAAATATGATGACTATGTAAAGAGGATGAATGATATAACTATTATGTCTTTAGAAAATGGGTTGGCATGCCATAATTCAGATACATGATGTCTATGTAAACATCATGGCATGATATAATTCAAATATATGATTTATATACTAAGGAAGTGAGCAGAGGGCAATCGCATATATGATGTGTCAACTAAGGAGATGGCATTCAATATCGTGTATATGATGTAAAAACTAAGCATTGCAATACAACATATGCATGATATGAGTAATATAACCCTGCCAAGTTTGAGCATACACCTCAGGGGGATAATAGGACTGGTCATCTGCCTCTGAATCCTCCTCTGAAGAGCTATCTGTAACCAGCAAGATATCTGCTTCAGCAGGTAGCATTGTTTGCTCTGAAGACCTTGTTTTCACTCCAGATTTCTCCATCACCAATTCAAATGGCTGATGCACAGGAAGAGCAGTCGAATATACAAACATTGCCGACAAAAGCAATGAGAAATACAAAAAAAGGATGGCATGATATAATTTACATATATGATGCTTGGCTAAACAGCATGGCATTGCTTAATTCACATATATAATGCCTTGCAACAAGATAGCATTGCATAATTCACATATATAATGTCTTGCAACAAGATGGCATTGCATAATTTACATATATGGTAATTAGACACTAAACAGGTGGCATTCACACAAAGCATGTCTAAACTAAGCAAATGACATAGCAATGCAAGATACCATACGCACGATATGAGCAACATAACCCTGCCAAGTTAGAGCATGCACCTCGGGGGGGGGGGGAATAGGACTGGTCAGCTGTCTCTGAATCCTCCTCTGAGGAGCTATCTGTAACCAGCAAGACATGCGCTTCGTCAGATAGCATTGTCTGCTCTGAAGACCTTGTTTCCACTCCAGATTTTTCCATGACCGTGCCGAATGGCTGATGCACAGGAAGAGTAATTGAATGTACTAAAATTGTTGACAAATTTAACACGTAATAAAAAAATGATGTCATGATATAATTCACATATAAGATGACTGGCTAACCAGGGTGGCATTGCAAAATTCACATATATGATGCCTGGCTAGACAAGATGGCATTGCATGATTCAGATATACGATAAAGAAACTAAAAAGATGGCATTGACACAAAGCATGTCTAAACTAAGCAGATGACATCTTTGATGTATACAGTAAGCAATGCAACGCATTATATGCATGATATTACCAACATTAGCATGCCAAGTTAGAGCGAAGACGTCATGGGGTAAATAGGAGTGGTCTTCTGCTTCTGTATCCCCCTCAGAACAGTTATCTTCCTCTTGATTACGATCCGAAATGGGTGGAGGGGGGCTGCCTTTGCGCCCACAATGGAGCGACGTCTGCATGAAATTTTATTGCCACGCAAAGCTCGTCTCTTTTGCTCTACATGTTCAGTTCCATTGTGTACAATAACTGACATGCATAGGAATAAAACATAGTGACATTATGTAAGGAGTGCATGCACAAATACAGAGTGATGGTAGCAAACTATGGATAGACCCAAAACCAATGATAGCAGGCAGATAATAGCTTTAGTTAAAAATACAGATAATGGCTCCTTTAATGTTTATTTGCACCCAACATGAAACTCATAGTAGACACCCGAGATTAACCAGATAGTAGACAGATAGTACTGATTGCTGCCCCAATATGTAACCCACAACCATTTAAAAACCCAAGTTTCGGCATAACTTTGGACCTGACTCAGAGTCTAATAGGTGAACACGACGATAAAGTAGCATGTCATCACATTAAGCGATGCATACCGTAAGTAGACACGGCAGAGTGCGACCTCTCTTGCGGACCCGTGTAGTCCTCACGGTCATCTGCTCAGTTGATGATGGTAATGCAGTTGTCGTGGCTGCCGGTGGCGGGGAAGAAGATCTGAGGCGGCGAAAGACAGTCTGGAGAGCGGATCCCTGCTGTGGTGAACCCTTCCATCGTTGGAGCAGCTGAGCTGGGGTGGAACACAGCACCACAGGAGCAAGACAAACCACACAAGGTTTTCTTTGACACATATCTGTAACAGAAGTAATTGTGTAAGGGCTTGTTTGAATTTGAGGATTCTAACAATGCAGGGATAGGAAATAGACAGGAATAGGATAGGAATGCATGTGCAAAACAGGGAATTTAAAAACACAGGATTTCTGTAATCTGGGTGTTTGGTTCACAAGAATTGGAAGAACACAGGATGCAAAGAAGCATGGTGAGATTAAGTCAAACCACAAGAAAATGTACGGTTATAATGCTATTATGCTACTATCTCTTAGTCTTGTGCTTCATGAGTAGGAATATGAAAAGGAGGACAAGTGGAAATTAAAATTCCGACGGTTTATCTTTCAAGGAGACACTAAAGGAACAAATCCTACAGTTTTCCTTTGCTCCATTCCTTTGCACCAAATTCATGAAAAGTAGTACCATAGGAAACTTTCCAATTCCTATGTTTTTCATTCACTTTTCCTTTCAAGCACTGGCGATTCTAGTAGGCAGGCTTGAGCAAGGAAAAGCCTACACTAAAAAATGTTTTTGTGCTACTTCTATTACTTTGGACCCAGGCCACTGCCCTACTAGCTCAGCTCCCAGGGCCATCGACAAATGCACAGCTCAAACACGCAAAGATAAATAATGACGGCATTCAAGAGAGTCCATCACAGATAGCTAAGTTGCATGGTACCTCAATGCTTGTCATATAGTAGGATAAAATAATCATATTTCCCGTTACTCCGTGTGCTGAGTGGACAATATATATAACATGTAGAGTAAAAAAGAGATGCAACAAGTGTACAACCTCTTTGGCGAAGCCATGTTGATCTCAGCATGATTGGGTGGGCCAGTGAGGATGCTCCGGCTGACTTGGCTGTCGGAGGAGCGGAAGAAGATCTTAGGCGTCTGGAGATGGAGCTCGAGGTACTGCTCCGCTGTGATGGAGGGTTTCGTCGTTGGAGCAGCTCCGGTGAGTTGTACGACGCCGAGGCTGAAGCAGGACAAGAGAGACAATGTTAACCTGAGTGTAATTCTAATAGCATCTCCAATAGATGACGTAAAATACATAACCACAAAGTGCTAGATGTAAAATACATCAGCCGCTCATCTCTGAACTTAACTGTCGAAACTGAATTTAACTGTCGAAACTAAACTTAACTATCGAAACTGAATTTTGCTGTCGAAACTGAATTTAACTGTCAAAACTGAACGCACTAGAGTGAGGCTACATGTCACTCGAATGACATTTTCATCTCTGGTCAGTCGATTTTGCAGCCGTTGGATACGAAATCAAGGGCCTGCAGTTCATCTTCAACCTCCACCCCCCTGAGCCGCCAGCCACCACCGGCCAAGCAGCCGCCCCCCGCCGCCCGCGGGCCACGGTGTGCCGCCCCACCCGCCCCGAAAACACTCCCCACCGCAGGTCCGTCGCCGCCCCGGCCATCCCTCTAGCCCCCCCCCCCGTGCCGAGCTTTTTCTCCCGCGATCCCCATGCCACCGCCCCACCATCACCGGTGACCACTGCCCCCACCCTGAACCCTAAGATAGATAGTGGGGTACCTTTCCGGTGAGCCCCCTCCCCGCTGCGGCTGGTTCTTCCTTAACTCCGGTGAGCCCCCCACCCCCTGAAAATCGACTGAACCAAAAGTCGATTCAGTCGACTGAAGTGTAGCTAAACCAGAGCAGCATCGCAAGCAAGAGCAAGAGCGAGAGCAGCAGCGCGAGCAAGAGCAAGAGCAAGAGCAGACAAGGTAGGGACCGAGAGCAAGAACAGAGAAGCCTAACGTGTACTGTACCAAATCAATTCGCACTACAAATGTCATTCGAAACTTTGAATTCATGTTATGTTCAATTAAAATATTTCGCTACGTGTATAATGCATGCAACCTACTACTCAAATGAACGTTTTAGTGCATTCCAAACGTATATACTACCGCTTCAATATGAACTAAATTTGAATTCATTTCTCTATTTGAATAAGATCTACAATAATGATTGTTGTGAAGTAAAAGCATTTGAATTCGTTTCTCTGTTTTAATAAGATCTACAATCATCATTATTGTCAAGTTAAACCATCGTTTGTGTATTATCTTCACAGCACACCACATGATTAGTCTCGAGTTACATATGAACTATGTGTACTATATGAACTCGAACTCGATTTTTTGAATCCACTTTATGTTGATTTCAAATCATTGTACATTTCAAGCTCTAGCTAGATCTTCTCAATCTAAACCATGTCTCATATGTATAATGTGTTTATCACATTATGTATGGTGCCCCGCCCCCTACGCCTAAAAGTATTTAGATGTGAGTTGCAAACACCACACATTACCACAAATTCAAATAAAATGTGAGAATGTTTGATATATAGTGTTGTTTAGATTGTTCGATATTTAGTTGTAAGCTGCAAACGCCACACATTATCACAAATTCAAATAAAATGTGAGATTGTTCGATGTATAGTATGGTTTAGATTGTTTGACATTTAGCTGTGAGTTGCAAATGCCATGCATTATCACATTATGGTATAACATGTGCAAAACCACAACACACGTATCACCGCTATATTCATGCATGCATATGTTTAAAACACTATGATCTCCTATTCAAATATATGAATCCACTTTCATATCAAATTATGATCTTTGTTAGTCTCTTACACCCACACAGTCCTCTAACCTTTGTAGCTACCACTAACTTTCTCTCGTGCATGCACATGCCCTCCTCGCCCTCCCCCTCCCTCAGCATTCTATCCATCGCGCACATTCATTTTTTCTTTAGGTCGTTCTCCCACAGTCTCCACAACTCCTTTCGGACACACACCGATCGATAAACCTCTCCAGCGATGTCTGCCTACAACATACACACGCACCTTCAATCTCCTCCTTTATGTGTCCTTGCCTCGTGTCTCTCATACGGTCCCACACACGTGTAAACTCTCGCCCCTCTTTTCATCGATCTCACAACCGCACACTCCTCCCCCTATCTAGCTAGTAGCTGGGCCTCCCGCACCACCTCCTAGTTCCATTCTCTCTGTCTATCCGTCTCGCCGGGCCTTATTTGCCTCTAACAAATGGACGTACACCGACCGATCTCCCGCTATACATATAGCTAGCTAGGTCCTTATAACTCCTTTTTCCCCACGCGTCGATCGATCTACCTCATTAGTTATGTCTCTTCCTTCCTCCGACAAACAACAATTGGTCTACCGATCTAGTTAGGTTTGCTTACCAAACACATGGTTCCCCTTCATCATCCATGGATGCGTCCCGACAGATCTATCACACACAGGCACACACAGAAACACATCCCCACTCTTATTGATAAGATTGCAGTTCCACCCTCAGTTTGTCTAGTAGGCCTCTCCCACCATCTTCGAGAAGCAACTCCATCACCCATCCAGCACTCTACCCCTCTTCCTCCCTCTCTCTCTCTCCTCTCTCTCTGTCCCATCCTATTTCCCGTCCTTCAGTTATGTATGGATGTCGACCGATCTCCCTCAAGACATAGCTGGTTCTCTCCTTCTCAACACATATACGAGTCGTTCTACCTCTATAGTTAGGCGTCTTCCTACCCCTCCCCAACCCCCTCCCACACACACACCAATACATCGAGCGCTCTAGTCATGTCTCCCTGCCACACACAAACTTGACATGTGTCCTCTGACGTTCCGGTAGGTCAGTCGCCCTATATCTTTGACTTGCACACACACACAATTTCGATGGATCTCTTCATCGATCTCGCACCCACCCACTTGATCCTCTCTTCGACTCTATCGATATCTATGACCCCTCCCTCTCTTCTCGTGGATCGCTCGGCCCTCTATATATGATATGGATAGGCCTCCATTTCACACACATTGCATGCAAAATTTTGTTTGAGATGTCCATATTCCCACAAATACATTCACGAAATCAACCTCCCCCCCCCAAAACAAAAAACACTCACGAACGCACAAGCCATTTTTCTAGGTTTGTATCTCTCTCACACACCCACGTAGGTGGGGGACGTGCATGAAGAGAAGAGGTGCACGCACGGCGCACGTACTCCTGTCTCTTTCCCAACCACACCTGTGCGGGTACACGGTGGAGCTCATTTCTGTACAAAAAGGCAGCCCACGTGGTAATTTGACACGTGTACTGGTTGTCCACTAGATGGAGGGAGGATCGTCTACCACGGGTGAACAAACAAATTGCGACTTGACACGTTATGTTAAAAAAGAGGCAAAACATGTGGGGCCTACCTTAGAGGCAAGGCTCTATACACTGGAGTACTTTTGATGTGTCCCGTCAACTTGCAGAACGAGGAGAAGCTTGCTTAGTACGCTGTCTGCCCCGCCCATGGGCACGGTGGCTCGCAGGATGAGGTGAAGCTTGCTTACTAGTAGTAGTACTGTACGCCTTACGCCCGCTCCCTCGCCCACGCGCGCGGTGGCTCGCAGGACGAGGAGAAAATTTTACTACTCCCTCCATTTACTCCTCATCCCTACTACCTTGGTTATTGAGATTATCATATTGTTTGGAATATATATGTCCTTTAGTAGATTTCAATATGAACTACTAGTACATACTCCAAACACTAATGTATATAGATGTATTTTAGAGTGTAGATTCACTCATTTTGCTCCGTATGTAGTCCATATTGAGGCCCTGTTTGGTTCATAAGTCCTAGGACTTTTTGTAGTCCCAACTAAAAAGTCCCTACTCCTTAAAAAGTCCCTCCCTGTTTGTTTTCAGGGACTAAAAAGTCCCTAGTCCCTCCCTAGAGGTTATTGAATGACCATGTTACCCCTAGTATACAGAAAAATAACAACCAAACAACACCATGGGGCGGCGGGGCAATGGGTGCAGGGAGGGGCATTGTTGGAAAAGTCCCAAAAAAGACTCTCCTTGAGAGTCTTCTTCATTAAGTCCCAAAAAGCAAGTTTTAGTCCCTAGTAGTCCCTCTTATTTGGTTAAAAAGTCTCTAAGAGGGACTTTTTCTAGTCCCTACACTAAAAAGTCCTTGGAAACAAACACCCCCTGCATAATGTTGAGACACTTATTTTGGAACGGAGGGAGTACATATTTGCTATGATCTGTCAATCATTGAGATGCAATAGCATGCATGTTATCTCCTTTGTATTTGATGAAATGTTGCAACGGGCAACCTTGGACGCAAGATACATGTAACAGAAGCTGGAAGCTTCATAGCATTGTACTATCTCGCTGATAAATTACAGTACGTACTATACTAGTACTTCCTCCGTTCCTAAATATAAGTCTTTGTAGAGATTTCACCATGAACCACATACGGATGTATATAGATGCATTTTAAGTGTAGATTCATTCATTTTGTTCCGTATGTAGTCCACCTAGTGGAATCTCTACAAAGACTTATATTTAGGAACGGAGGGAGTACTATGTAAAGAGTTAGGTGTCGCACGGTGTCCAGAAAATATGGTGATAGTGTGAGGTGGGCCATGTAATCACTGAGCCTGCGTGTTTTCACTGCTCTTGCACTCCTCCGCCGTAAGAATGGAGAAAATTGTAATCTAGTAGTACCTCCTTTCGCCGAAAGCGTGGGACATCCAGCAGTCCTACCACCTCAGTAATAATGACCAATGAGCCATCCAATCACATAGACACAGCAGTAAGTTGGACGGACGAAGCAACCATCACTCTTGAATCCACTTCTCCCTTCAATGCAGGCGCCACTGAGAGGTCGCGTCTGCTCTGCCCGGGCATGAATGCGGCACCGATTCTGTGGAGCGGCGCTGACCGTTTCGGGCGGGAAGCGCACGCGGGCGATGGAGGGGCTTTGGGTGGGCCAGGCTAGTGAGGAGCGGGCGTGGCAGCTGTCCGCCTGTCCCTACCAGACGCCTGGAAATGAGAGGATGCACCGACTCTCGCGGCTAAAATCATACACTACACACCATCTCTCTGTAGGAGTAGGTCGATCTGTCGCTCTCTCTAACACACACATGTTGTTAAACACACACACACACACGCACACACAGGTTCATAGAATAGGAAAATCATGCGAGTGTGAAGCCACAGGAAGTGAGATACAAATCGAGTACGTACAAGAAGCGAAGAGGTGACGAATATTCCATCAAACCTGGACTGAGGAGTAGTACTCCCTCTGTCTAGGAGTTAAGTCATCTTACGGAAATCAGATATTTCCAAAATGTTTAGGCGCCGTCCATTAACTTCGCATCTCAATCCCCTCCTGGCCTTGTTGCTAGCGAGCGTTGTTACTTAGAGAGCGTTTGGATCCTTAGCAAGAACAGCTTATAGCATAACCGGGCAAGGTTAGGCATTTGGAACTGTTAAAATATGTTAGCTTTTGTGGGCCAGCTAGCTTGGGTGGGCTAGAAAAACCTTGCTAGCTCAGGAGAGCCAGATCGGCTCGCTTCCGACGGCAAACTTCGCGTAGTAGTAACATAGACTAGTAACATATGCATGTTACTAGTCCAAGTTACTCACCACTATGACTAGCCTAAGCAATGTAACCAAACGCTCCTTACTCTGCCTTGTTATCTCCCCCGGAAACCCAATGCATGGAGCGCAACTACGCGTTGATCAGTCAAGAAATCAAAGTCGGCTTGCATGCGAGTTAATACGTGGCCCTGCATGGTAGCTAAAACGGCATCTCTTAGTTCTTTGGATTGATTGTTGCGTTTAGAGACAGAAATCAGGGCTTTGATTGAGGAATGACCGGTCAAGTTTCTCCTTCTCCTCCAATCTGCTTGCACCTTGGTCCCGCTGCACCTTCTAACGTGACTTATTACACCTAGACGGAGGGAGTCGTACGAGATACGGTGGCACACTGACTTAGGTCGAATACAAGTGCCCAAAATTATGTGCATGTTATAATAAGTATTCACTTAAAATAGTACGTGAGCGAATAGAGGGATCAATTGGACAGTGTTCCCGAGCAGTAGCGAGATGTGTGAGGTAAGATACAGCGCTAGCGCTTTTAATTTTTCTTATTAATTTGTTTGTTTCACCCTCTGACTGGTGGGACCCAACGTACTACATGGAGAGAGATAAGGTGACTAAGGCTGCATTATTTCTGTACCACTGTGGATAGTCTTACCACCAAGGCCACATGACACGATTATGATTTAAATCCCAATGACTCCCACACAAAAAAACACGGCATGCTTGTCACACGAATGCAGGAATGTATAAAAGGTTATTTTCCTCTCGTTGAACATAACAGGAGGGTTGTCTAGCTGGTTAGCCTATTCGCTCATCAAACTTGAGGTCTCGGGTTCGATAACTACACTTGAGCATAATTCGTGCCAGGAGGATTCTTTGACTGCTCAAAATGGATGGATACGGAGCTATACGATCAGCTGCAGCCTCGGCGCTTATTTTCTAGGGTTTGCACTCTTCACACTCTCTCCAGTATATATATACACGCTGGAGCCTCAGCGCTTGTAGTTGCTCTCTTCACACTCTCTCACCCTCTCCAGATCTAAACAAGACTTCGTTGGCCTCTCTCTCTCCCCTCACTACTTGTCTGCTTGTAGTTGCTCTCTTCACACTCTCACCCTCTCCAGATCTAAACAAGACTTCGTTGGCCTCTCTCTCTCTCCCCTCACTGCTGGTCAAAGAGCCGGCAGGATCCGTCCGTCGGGAAGGGAAGGAGGCTTAACGCTGTTGCCGTCGGCGAGGGAGGGAATCCACTACCGACGCAGTTGTTCACTTTCACCCAGCGGCGGCGCGGGAGGGCCTCCAACCCCTTCTTCTTCGCCGTCATACATAGTGTGGGCCGAACGGCCTTCAGTCGCCCACCGAACCACACCCCAAGAATCTTAAGGTATAATTTACTTATTCCACATGCATTGCTCTAGCTGCATGTGGGCTTTTTCGCTTCTGCACTCGAATCTAGGTGTTGGATCAAACAGGAAAGTAGTGGGGAAAGTTGTATCGCATGAATCTAGGACGTGGTTCAAAGAGGAAAGGAATGGGGGAAAGTAGTGGGAAAAGTTGTATAGCATGAATCTAGGACGTGGTTCAAAGAGGAAAGGAAGGGGGAAAGTAGTGGGGAAAGTTGTATCGCATGAATCTAAGACGTGGTTCAAAGAGGAAAGGAATGGGGGAAAGTAGTGGGGAAAGTTGTATAGCATAAATCTAGGACATGGTTCAAAGAGGAAAGGAAGGGGGGAAATTACTAGTACAGACTAGCTATCCAGCACCTACGTTGGTCGAAAAGGGAAAACAATGACAAACGCAGTATGCACATCTGTAACGAACTGATCTTTTGTTTTGGGGGACAAGGCTGTAGAGTTTGAGCAGGACTAGATTTGCTGTGCTCACATAGGGAAAGGTGTCTAAATATAACAAAACTCGGACCAAGACAAATATGCTCCTTGGTTGTTTGTTCTTTGTTGCAACAGACTGTGCATCACCCCAGTACATCGGTAGATTCACATGGTGTTAGTGCGTCCACTGTCCCATGCAACTCTTTAGTTGTTGTCAATCTAAGGCCCTGTTTGGTTAAAAACTCCCTAGTCCCTACCTGCTTGGTTCCAGGGACTAAACATGGACTAGAGGTTATTAAATGACATGCTAAAAGACCATGTTACCCCTAGTAATGAACTAATAGAGACAACTTGCGATGCGTGGCAGGGGCAACTGTTGGAAAAAGTCCCAAAATGACTCTCCCTCGGGGTCTTCTTTCTTTAGTCCCAAATGCCCACTTTTAGTCCCTAAAAGTCCCTCCTGTTTGGTTTAGATGGGACTGACACGGAGTTTTTTTAGTCCCTCCACCAAAATGTCCCTGTAAACAAACACCCTCTAATAATGCCGCTGGAAAATTGATGCAATGCCACAGTTAAAAGCAAATTACATGTTTAACGAATTTTATTGTTAATATAATCTCTCGGTTAATATTAATCAATGCCACCGTTTGAAAAATGCTACTGTCTTGCTTTCTTTCCCATTTAGATAAGGTAGATGCTTCTTTTTGTTGGCTTCTGTGTCATCCACCGTTATTGACCACTAGTTGTTTCCTTTGCACCTCTGTGTAAACAGGGTTATCTACTTCACCTCATTGCCATTGTGACCTTTTGTTGCACTGCACAAAACACTTTTGTTTTAAGAGTGTTTTGTGCAGTTCAACCAAAATGTCACACCGACAACGTTGCTTGATTGCTTGATCTTAGTGGAACTGCACAAGAGGAGATCTTACTTCCTATCCGTGTTGGCAAATTTGGTTCAGATCTTCTTCTTGTGAGTTGTTTGAATTCCGCGTCATGAGAGGTCAGTACTAGCCTTCTTTCACATGATTCTACAGTGTGCTTTCATATGTTGTGCTACTTGTACGGTAATGTCGCTTGATTTTAGTGAATTGCACAAATGGAGACAAGACTTCCAATCTATATGTGCACCGTAATATCCCATTGAGGTAAGATAAGGATATTTCACAACTGTTGGCCTGTATTTTGCCACTTTCATCAGAAAATTAATGTCATTGTTTAGTGCTATACTTGTGCAACCTAATTGACATGCCAAATATTACATTGAAGGCGAAGCTTGTCTGTTATTGAACCAAGTGATGAAGGGGAAGAACAAGCGGAAGAAAAACAAAAATCAACTCCCGGTGCTGTAATGAAGCACTGGAACTATGATGACAAAAGTAATGATATAGTTTTGCATCTTATTTTATTGCTATGGCTGGAACGAGCAATTGTTTTGCCACTGATTTGATGCCACTCTTAATGTAATACGTAATTATCTCTACTTGTGCAAATAGTGATCTTCTTTGAACTGCACAAGAAGATGTTGGAAACATTAAACTAATCGAGGAGTATATAGTAAGCATGGCCACCACAGTAGATAGCAACAGATGGTTCCGGAGAACTGCTTCATCTGTATGCTCTACACAATAAGCCTCCTGACAAAGGTTGGTACTCGCCCACTGATTTCATCCATATGATTGAGCTTTTTCATCTCTATTGGTGTTGTGCTACTGTTTAGATACTGTCATCAAAAAGTGGTATTGTCCTTGAGAAGTGCTTCATCTGTGCTGTTTTAAATATTTCCTTTCCTTTTTTTCGAGCAAACAGGGATGCTAGCATTTAGTTGTCCTCTTGTCTTTGCACAACAGGATCATCCTCCTTTGAAGAAGAATATGTAGTACGTGAAGTGACTAGTTCCGATTATGCCAGGATGAAGAAGCCCTGTCTATCTTCTCATCAGAAGGAGCGGTTGAAGGTTGGTTACATTACCCCCCACAAGACCAAACAAACTTCAGCTCAGAAGGACTGACAAATCTCCAATTTCTTACTGTGATGCGCGCGTAAAATGTTGTTCTAGGATTCTTTTCGGTGAGTTCCATTTTTCTAAAATTGTGCTCTACATGGACCATGTAGGTGCCTGTTTAAACTGTCAATTCATTGTACAGTTTGCTTTATACTAATCACTTTTTTTTGCAAACAGGAGTGCTCAGCTTGATTTCAATGGGAACTGCACAAAAAGTTCATGAATACATCAAATCATTCATTTCCACCACAAGAAAGGAGGTGCCGCGCGAATTTGGTTGATTTTGGTGGAACTGCACAAAAAGAACAGCTGGTTTATTTAGCACGAGGTGCCACGTCAATGTTCGATCTGAGGGCAAACCCTGCCCATTCCACAATCATAGGCATTTGATATTTTGGAATGGGACAACCTTGTCAAATTTTGCTCATTGATTTTAGCAAGAAGACATGTGATTGATATTTTCGAATGGGACGCCCTTTGCTGTCAGCAGCGTCGATCCATTTTTTCTTTATTCTTTAGTTGTGAAGTAAATATTGTCTCTGACATGTGAATCACTGAGATGCATAATCATCGATGGTTTTGAATGTTCTCTATGAATTGTCAGGCTTGTGTGTTTGATTGCAATGTACAGGAACACTAGAAAGCTGCTCAAACTCTTCATACTCCTTCTATTCCTTTTTACTTCGCACATTGTGAAAGTGCATACTTTTTTCTATAAGATTGGTCAAAGTAGAGATACTTTGACTCCAGACAAAACTTTTATGCAGACTAGAAAGTACTGGAGGGAGTACATGTGAAACTGCTGCAAGCGAGGTGATCACCCTGGGAATAATGCTAGTACGTATTGTTTTGCATGTTCGTCAAATGCCAGTGATACAAGAATTCGAACTAATCGAAATAAATTCATTCATACATAGTCGGATTTCATATAAACATGCCGGATTTCATTACATTACATACATTCTTCAACTAAAAAGGGGTGCACTGGAGGTATAATTAATTAACCGAAGCTACCCACCTATGTCCGGCTGAGCCGAACAAAAGCTTCAGTGACTTAACTACAAGTGCAGTTGCATAACTGACATGTGGCCCAGATGCCTGTTGGGCCCACGTGTCAGTCAGCCAACTACACCAGCAGTTAAGTAGAAGCAGCGTCCTTCTCCAACATAGCTCTTCGACTCCACGTCGCCGCCAAGAAGCTTACCGGCCGTCGGTGGTCAACCCGCCTAGCTTGTCATAGCGATTAGGGCAAATAGGAGCCCAATGATCAGGATCCCCACATGACAAACACCTTTCTTCTTGTCATTCTTCTTCTTGAAGTTCGTGTGTTGCACAGCCTTGTTCTTCCCATCAAACTTTGCTTTACTATCAAACTTGCCCTTGTTCTTGAACTTGTGGGGCGGGAAGTTCTTCTTCTGTACCAGATTGGCACTAGATCCTCCCTCAATTCCTCGAGCACATGTGTCCTTTGCTCTCGCCTGTTCTTCCACATCAAGAGTGCCAATGAGATCCACGAAGGAGGAAGCTTAGTGATGACACCTCCGGCAACAAACTTGTCCGGTAGCATACAACTGAAGTGCTCAAGTTCTCTAGCAAATGACTGTATCTCATGAGCTTGCTCAACCACAGAGCGCTCTTCAATCATCCTGTAATCATAGAATTGCTCCATGATGTACAGCTCAGTGCCAGCAACCAGAGGGTAGCAGCGGTGTCCTTACTTGGACCCGAGCGGCGGCGACCTACCATGTTCTACTCTTCCTTGTTTTCTGTGTGGTGTCGGTGTCAAAACCGGCGGATCTCGGTTAGGGATTCTTGAACTATGCGTCTAGGATCGATGGTAACAGGAGACGGGGGACACGATGTTTATGAGTATTACAAGAGTTGATCTACCACGAGATCGTAATGGCTAAGCCCTAGAAGTCTAGCCTATATGACTATGGTAATGTGTATCTCCTTTCCGGACTAACCCCTTCGGTTTATATAGGCACCGGGGGGATCTAGGGTTTACATAGAGTCGGTTACATCAGAAGGAATCTTCATAATCGGTCGCCCTGCATGCCTTCCACGCCAAGTAGAGTCCAGTCCAGACACGGGATAGTCTTCGGCTTTCATGTCTTCACATCCCATCAGTCCGGCCCAATAGATAATAGACCGGACGCCCGAGGACCCCTTAGTCCAGGACTCCCTCAGTAGCCCCTGAACCTGGCTTCAATGACGAGGAGTCTGGCGCGCAGATTGTCTTCGGCATTGCAAGGCGGTTTCCCCTTTTTCCGAACTCCAAGATAGTCTTCAGATGCAATGATAGTATCTGGACATGTCACACACCATACACAACCGCTGAGAGAATATATATTTTTACACGGGTTCCATCTGCTGACAGCTTTTTGCAGCACAACATTACATTCAACCGGCCACAGTTCCAAACCGCTTTCATGTTTCAACGCCCCACGTCCCGAGACGCGGTTGCCATTGGCATGTCTTGTCAAAGCAGAGATCATGTCCCCTTATCACAGGATTCTCATCAATGCGGGCATGGGTAACCGAACCGTGCCGTTTATACAGTCCTTGGGAATAGGCGAATCTTAAGGCGAGTGAGGAGGCGTTTAATATTCGCTGCCTTTATAAGGGGATAAGGACTCCCTCTTCCTCTCTTATGCCCTCTCTCTGACTTTGCCTTTCCAATCTCGAGCTCCAGCGCCCAAGTTCGCATCTCCTTTCCACTCGAGCGATCATGTCCGGATCCGGAGGTCAGGGCAAGTGGATGGTCTCCTCTATCAAAGAGGAGGACATTACTGAGCTTCGGGCGGCCCGATATTTGGCGAAGGAGATCACCCACCATCTGCCGGCCGAGGGACAGGTCGTCCCCACGCCGAAGCCCACCGAGAGGGTAGTATTCATTCCCCATTTCTTCCGCGGGCTAGGGTTTCCACTCCACCCATTCGTCCGCGGGCTGATGTATTACTACGGGATAGATTTCCATGATCTGTCCCCGAATTCCTTCCTCAACATCTCAGCGTTTATCGTCGTGTGCGAGGCCTTCCTGCGCGTCCAACCCCACTTCGGGCTGTGGCTCAAAGTCTTCAACGTGAAGCCGAAGGTGGTGGATGGCCAGCACGCGGAGTGCGGGGGAGCCATGGTGAGCAAGTTGTCCAACTTCTCCTGGCCCAAAGGTACCTTTGTGGACACGAGAAAGGAGTGGCAGAAGTAGTGGTTCTACGTCACAGAACCTCGCAGCACCACCTGCGCCGCAGGTGCCGAATTCCGCTCCGGCGCTCCTATGCGACTCACCTCCTGGGTCGAGAAGAGTCCGGACTGGTGTTCCCCTGACGAGCTAATAGCGCTGCAGACGCGAGTTCAAAGCATGGGAACCAAGAATGTCAAGCTCGTTGATGTGATCCAAGCAATGCTAATTTTCCGGATCCTCCCGTGCCAGCGCCGAAGACGCCCTCTATGGGAGTTCAATCCGAAGAAGCACCAGACCCTGGTGAGGCTCTTCGAGACTACTCATGAAGGTGCATGGAAGTTGCTTTTTAAGGGCAACGAGAAACTGCCGGCCGCAGATTCAGATCGCGGGCACGACGCTAAACACCTCGCTAGCGAGGTATGTCATTTTTAATGCATTCTCCACTTGTTTGTTTCAAGGACGATGCCTGAGCTTTTATTGTTGCTTTTTAAGGACTGGTTGGAGAGGGCGAAGCGGATCCAGTGTCCGTCTCCACTCCCTGAAGAACCGGTCATCCCGCATCTAGCGAAGATGCTAGTGCTGGCGCCATATAAGGCGCCGGAGAAGAAGGCCAAGAAGAAGGCCAAGGGGGCCAAAAGTGGCCCCCGTCGCAAGGGCACCTCGGACGCGACGTCCAAAGACGACAAAGCTCATTCCTCTGTCCCTAAGGACAACAACAAGGAAGAGGTGGAGGAGCAGGAAAAAACAACCCTCCCCCTGAGGAGAGGAAGAAGAAGAGGACGGCTTTGGCGCATCTGGAGGCGGAAACGCCCAAGAAGGGGAAGGGCGTCCCAGCGGTCTGCACCGCATGGGACGTTGACAGCAGTCCGGAACGACGCCCCCGCACTAAGCCCCAGGCTGCATCGTAAGTGACATAGCTCGCCCGTGCGCACATCCGACCCTTCCTCTCCATTATCTTGACATAGCTAACCGTACTATTGCAGTCCGGCCCGCGACCTTATCCAATGATCTTCATCTGAAGGTTCGTTGGCTCGATCGGAGATGGCGAGCATGTCGCCACCGCCTGCTTATTCCCCCGGGGCTAGGGATGACACCGAAGTGTTGTCCTGGAGGGCCGCTCCGAACCGGGGAGGAGCCCAGGACGTTTTCCGGGAGGTGCCACAAGGCGAGACCTCCACTTCCGGACACATGGGGGAGCCGATCCCCATGAAGACTGGCGAAGAGGGCCGCATCCAGTTCGGCCCTCAGCCGAACACGATTCCGGAGACCCATATGGCTCCGGAGTTGGGCGAGCAGCCCCCTTTGAAGGAGGGGGTGCGCCGCTTCCACCGGTGGCCCCTGACCATCCAAGGGCGCCGGATAACCTGATGGAGGCGCTACGAGGTGCCTCCGTTGTGGACGAGCACCATGTCCTTATGGGTGCGGTGATCGAGAAGGTTTAGTCCGCCAAGAGTGGACTGAATCAAGCCTGCAGCAACCTGTTGACAGGTTTCGAGGTAAGAAAGAGAAAAACCCCGTGTAGATAGTAGCCCCTGAGACACTGTCCGGTATTCGGCGTGAAGAACCGGACAGAGGATCGATTCTTTGTTATAGGAGACTAACATAATATATACCAATAAGCAGGCGTCACTACTGGCCGCAACCTCACATGCGGCCGAAGTCTCTGAACTGAAGCAGAGGCTGGAGCGGACTGAGAACAAGCTCGGCAAGGTTAAGATTCGGCTCCAGGAGAAGCAAGGTGAATGACTACTTGTTGTGTGTTCAGAAAGAACAAGCACTGTATACTGACCGTATGTAATATGTGCAGGGGCCGCGACCGAGGTCGAGGCCCTAAAAAAGGCCCTGGGTGAAGCCGAGGAGAAGGTTGTCCAGCAGCAAGCCGCCCGAAAAAAGCTCGAGGCCCGGGTCAAGGAGGTCCAGCAGGAGCTCCAGGATGCGGTGAAAAAATGCGAGACCTTGGAGCATGATGCGTCGGTTCAAGAGGCCGAACTCGCCAAGGCACGTCAGAGTGCGGAGACCGCACGGAATGAAGCCCAGGCCACCCTCCAGGAGATCCAGGAGGCCAAGAAGATCGCAGCGGGTAAGGCATTTAAGCTGCAAAGCAAGTATGCGGAGAGGCAGTACCTTTTACTAACCCGGGTTCGGAGTTCCCCAGGGGCTTTTGCAGATTTACCATGCAGTGTATCAGATGCCGCGGAGTTCTACCGAGCCGAAGGAGGGGGTTCTATGAAGAAGCTATTCTGGTCGCAGTATGCGACGCCAGAGCATCCCGTGTCCTTCACCGATCAGCTGAAACAACTGGTGGAGCTGCACAGGGTGGCCGAACTAGCCATGAAGGATTTGATGATCCGGCTGTGGCCAGCCGAAGCTATGCCCAGCAGCTACTTCGGGCTCGTGAGGCAGCTAGTGGAAGCCTGTCCGCGGCTCGACACCGTCAAGCGATCAGCCTGCATCGAAGGTGCTCGCATGGCCTTCGCCCGTTGCAAGATGTGGTGGGAGAAGATGAACGCCGTCGACGTGGCCAGAGGGCCGCCTGAGGGCAAGGAGCACCACACACCCGAGCGATATTTTGCGGATGTCTTAGAAGGGCCTCGACTTGCAGCAGCACAGTGCAGGCATGACATTATTTTTGAATGAATACATTCGTGTTGTCCTATTGCCTTGCATTATGAAAAAAAGCCTGTTTTATAATGCAATTTCGTTATGCTTTAATTGTTTCCTCCTCTGCGGCCGTGTTGTATGCAATCTGAGGGTTGGCCAGTCGTCGGCTTCTACCCTCGCGTAGGTAGTACGGAGGTGTTCGGGATGGAATCTAAACAATCTTGACCCAATTATATGGTCCTTGAAGGAGTTGTTTAGCGCAATGAACAAGGCAATCAGACTATACGGCTTTAACGCCCTCACTTAGCCATAGGAGTTTTATAATAAAGCATGGGCGCAGCCCCTGGTCCAAGCCAGGGTGCTGTCAGCATCTGATCGGGAAGTGTCGATCCGTCGCATAACGCGGAAAAAAAATCGCCAACAATTTTGTACCCCTCGAACAGCTGACCGGCTCTCGCCGTATCATGACAGTCAGTTTTCAGCTTTCTCTACTGAGGTGCTCATCCGGTCAAGGCCATGGCACAATCGCAGTAGTTCTCCCTTTACTACCCTAGCCGATAGAGCGGAACGTAGGGTAGCAAGCATAGGAGCCGGGCAACCCAAATATTGACCAAAGACATGATTCGGAGCCAATGCATATAATGCTAAATTCGGGGTGCCGAACTTATCTATAAGAAGTGTTCGGACTTTGCTGCCATATTATGGGGCGATGGGGAGCCCCTGGCGAATATGAAACGTACCAAAGTGTACGGATGCAGTCGATAAGCAGATCAAAATAAAATTGAGTAAGAAGCGAAAACCAGAGAAAATGGGTCGTAAACCCTTTTTATTATAACTGGATGGATACGTCAAGGCGTATTTTATACAAATACTGCGATAAGCATCTGGGCTATTTAACATGCCGGAATCAATAAGGCGCAGCGTGCGGGTCCTGAGAAATAAGTAGAAATACCGTCAAGAAGAACGTATAGAGGTTACCCTACACACCTATGCTGCTTGCCTCCTTGGTATGCTGATCCTTCGAAAGGACTGGTGATCAGGCCCGAGGGAAAAGGAACCTGAAACAAAAAGGAAAAGGTGGAAGTATGTGTGTGTCTGGGGTCGGTCTAGCCGAACTATAGATCCCGGGTTAGCTTGTGCCTCCGTCGATGTACATGAAATTTTGAGTGCGTAATTATGTACGCGTGGTACGAATGCCACTGCTTCATCGGGACTGGGACGGAGGCCGGATTGCTAATCGAGCTCTTGATGAGCCGCGCTGTCCTGTTGCAGTGTAGTCCGGAACCTCTTAATGATGTCCCGAGGCTCGACAGCCGTACTATGGTGCTGCTTGAGAAGGCCGCTCTGTACCTCTGCTGCTAGGGCGGCGCTGTGCTCCTCTGTTCAGAGGGAGCGTTCCGTATTGCCATTGACTGTTATGACGCCGTGTGGACCGGGCATCTTGAGCTTGAGATAAGCATAGTGTGGCACTTCGTTGAATCTAGCAAACACGGTTCGTCCGAGCAGTGCGTGGTAGCCGCTGCGGAATGGGACGATATCGAAGATTAACTCTTCGCTTCGGAAGTTGTCCGGAGAACCGAAGACCACCTCCAGCGTGATTGAGCCCGTACAGCGGGCCTGTACGCCTGGTATGACTCCTTTAAAGGTAGTCTTTGTTGGTTTGATTCGTGAGGGGTTAATGCCCATCTTCCACACTGTGTCCAGATAAAGCAGGTTGAGGTTGCTACCACCGTCCATCAGGACTCGTGTTAGGTGAAATCCGTCAATAATCGGATCGAGGACCAGCGTGGCCGAACCGCCATGACGAATACTAGTCGGATGATCTCGACGATCAAAGGTGATCGGGCTTGACGACCATGGATTAAATTTTGGGGCGACTGGCTCTACTGCATAGACGTCCCTGAGTGCGCACTTGCGCTCCCTTTTGGGAATGTGTGTAGCATATATCATGTTCACCGTTTTGACCTAAGGGGGAAACTTCTTCTGTCCCCCTGTATTCGGTTGCCGAGGCCCTTTGTCATCGTCCTCACTTTGTGATCCCTTTTACTTGTTTTCGGCATTTAACTTGCCAACCTGTTTGAAAACCCAACAGTCTCTGTTGGTGTGATTGGCTTGTTTGTCTGGGGTGCCGTGTATCTGGCACGGACGGTCGAGTATGAGGTCCAGGCTGGAAGGTCCTTCATTGTTTCTTTTGTAGGGCTTCTTCCGTTGGCCGGACTTGGAGCCACTGAATCCAGCGTTAACTGTGGTGTCATCGGTGTTGTCGCCATTGCTTCGGCGTTTGTGTCTATTGCGCCGGAGCTTGCTGGTGCTGTTCTTGGCCTCGGAGGGCCTGCCTCGCTGGCTGTGTTCTTGCTACGAGCCAGCCAGCTATCCTCACCCGCGCAAAAGCGGGTCATGAGTGCCGTAAGGGCTGCCATAGACTTCGGCTTTTCTTGGCCGAGGTGGCGTGCTAGCCATTCATCACAGATGCTGTGTTTGAAGGCTGCTAAGGCCTCGGCATCCGGACAGTCAACGATCTAGTTCTTTTTGGTTAGGAACCTAGTCCAGAATTTTCTGGCTGATTCTCCAGGTTGTTGAACTATTTGGCTTAAGTCATCGGCGTCTGGTGGCTGGACATAAGTTCCTTGGAAGTTGTCCAGGAATCCTTCTTCCAAGTCTTCCCAGCTGCCGACAGAATTTTCAGGCAGGCTGTTAAGCCAGTGCCGAGCTGGCCCTTTGAGCTTTAGTGGGAGGTATTTAATGGCGTGGAGGTCATCTCCTCGAGCCATATGGATATGGAGAATAAAATCCTCGATCCATACTGCACGATCGGTTGTGCCGTCGTATGATTCGATGTTGACGGGATTGAACCCCTCGGGGTATTCATGATCCAGTACTTCATCTGTGAAGCAGAGAGGGTGTGCGGCGCCTCTATATTGGGCCGCATCGTGGCGTAGCTCTGATGGAGTCCGTCTGCGGCATTCGGCCCGGGCGTGGTTAGGTTTGTCACGTCCGAATAGGTAGCCGTCGTCGTGCCTCGAGGCATGTCCTCACGATCTGTAGATCGATCTTGTATGTCCTGCTCTACTGTCTAGGGTCTGCCGGAGGTCATACGTGTGACCCCGAACTCTTTCGTCTCTATTTTTACGGGGCGGTGGGGCAGGCTGCCGTTCGGCCTGAGTTGTCGTTTTATCCCGACCGCGGGGTGGTCGGTCCATTGCCCTGTCTTGACCACGTGGTGGTCGTTCCGCATTACGCGCGGGAGATATGTGCTCCGGCGCCTCCTCATCGAATTGAGGTAGCAGTCTGCGTTTCGGGTAGCTCTTGGCTGGGCGCTTGAGGCCATATTCTTCGGCTGTCAGGACATCAGTCCATCTGTCGATGAGCAGATCTTGTTCAGCTTGAAGCTGCTGCTGTTTCTTTTCCAGGATCCTTGCAGTGGCTATGAGCTGAAGCTTAAAGCGCTCCTGCTCCAGAGGATCCTCAGGCACGATGAAGTCTTCGTTGCCGAGGCTTGTCTCCTCCTCGGAGGGTGGACGGTAACTATTGTCCTCCGAGTCATCTTCTATGGCCTGTTCATCAGGGTTATCTTGCCCGTTGTCGCGTTCCTCCTGTTCGGATGCAGCTCCGACAGGGTCTTCATTGTTTTCAGCGTCGCCCGGAGTAGTATTTTCTCCGGTGCCAGTGTTGCCATCCTTTGAGTGACGAGGCTTAGAACGGCATTTGGGCCGCCGGCGCTTGGACTACGTCTCAGAGGGTTTATTGGCATCTGGCTCTTCTTTGTCGTCGCCAGATCCTTTAGGTGTATCAACCATGTACAAGTCGTACGAAGAGGTGGTCGTCCAACGTCCAGTGAATGGCGGGTCTTGGCCTTGCTCCTTCTCAGCATCGTCGTCCGTACTGTCGGTGTCTTCGGAGCCATAGTCAAGCACGTCGGTTAAGTCATCGACAGTGGCTATGAAGTGGCTGGTGGGTGGGAAGCAAAGTTCCTCGTCATCCGCCTCTAGCTCGAACCGAACATAGTTCGGTTGTGAGTCCTCCTCCAAGGACAGGTTCTTTAAAGAGTTTAGCACGTGACCAAAAGGTGAGTGCTGGAAGATGTCTGCGGTGCTAAATTCGAAAATCGATAACCGATCTAGCTCGGTGTCCGCAGGCGTACCTGGTCCGGAACTTATAGCCGGAGATGAGTCTGGAGTTCCATTGACGCAAATATTGCAGGATGTCGAGTCTGTGTGTGGCTCCAACGCCACGGACTTTGTGGCCTCGGAGGGCACGATCTACTTCGGCTCTAAGGCCGTTGCAGCAACAGGAACCATCTCCTGGATGTGATCCGATTATAGATCTAAGTCATGTTCATTGGGGCGAGGGAGAGCAGTCACTGCGTTCTCAAACCCATTGAAGATCAAGTCTCCACGGGTATCCGCGATGTAGTTCAAGCTTCCAAATCTGACCTGATGGCCAGGGGCGTAGCTATCGACCTGCTCCAGATGGCCAAGCGAGTTGGCCCGCAGTACGAAGCCGCCGAACACAAAAAATATGTCCGGGGAGGAAGGTTTCTCCTTGGACAGCGTCCCTATCGACGATTGAAGGAGCCATCAAACCTTTCGTCGACGACATAGTGGAACTCTCAAGGAAAGCACCAATGTGGGTGTCAAAATCAGCGGATCTCGGGTAGGGGGTCCCGAACTGTGCGTCTAGGATCGATGGTAACAGGAGACGGGGGACACGATGTTTACCCAGGTTCGGGCCCTCTCTATGGAAGCAATACCCTACTTCCTGCTTGATTGATCTTGATGAATATGAGTATTACAAGAGTTGATCTACTACGAGATCGTAATGGCTAAACCCTAGAAGTCTAGCCTATATGACTATGGTAATGTGTATCTCCTTTCTGGACTAACCCCTCCGGTTTATATAGACACCAGGGGGATCTAGGGTTTACATAGAGTCGGTTACATCAGAAGGAATCTTCATAATCAGTCGCCCTGCTTGCCTTCCACGCCAAGTAGAGTCCAGTCCGGACACGTGACAGTCTTCGGCTTTCATGTCTTCACAGCCCATCAGTCCGGCCCAATAGATAATAGACCGGACGCCCGACGACCCCTTAGTCCAGGACTCCCTCATGTGGCGCGGCCTCGTTGGCTGCGGGGCGGGGCCTCGGCGGAGCCGGCGATGTCCTCTGTCTCGTTGCCGGCGGGCGGCGCCTCGGCAGGGCGGGGGAAATCCTCCCCCTCGTTGCCGGCAGGGTGGGGCTTCGGCAGAGCCGGCGGTGTCCTCTGCCTCGTTGTTGATGCCGTGGGGCCTCGGCGGAGCAGGGCCTCATCAACGCCAGCGGAGCGGGGACTCGTCGGAGCCGGCATTGTCCTGTGCCTCGTCCTCGGTGTCGCCAAACAGCGCCTCGCCCGCTTCATCGCCCTCTTTGTAGGCGGCCGCAGCCTCCGCCACCCGCATGCGGTACCGCCAGCGCTCGAGGCGGCCCTCGCGGGCGGAGCGGTATGAGTCGAGCTGCGCCTCCTGCTCCACCCGCTCCGCGGCGATCTGCTCCTCCGCCTGCAGGTGCTCCTGGAGGAGATGGTTGTTGTAGGCGGCGTCGGCCTGCGCCTCCCAAAACTGCTCCTCACACTTCTGCCTCATCGTGTCCATATATTGGGCACGGGCCTCGCCGATGGTCATGGTGCAATGCACCAGCGAGGATGGCGCGGAGGAGGGGGTTGGCGCCGGATCGTCGACTACCATGTTCTCCATTGGGACGTCGTCGTCCTCCAGCTGCCTGCCGGCCAGCCAGTCGGCAACAATGGCTGCCATCTCCTTGTGGTTCGTCGTCCGCCCGTCCCGAAGAGCGCTGGAGCGCGAGGAAGCCATGGTGGGCAGTAGTGGTGTGGACAGGAGAAAGGGAACGTATGCGGATGACTGCGGCTATGGCCGGCACAGCAGTTTATATAGTAATGGTGGGCGGCAGAGGGATGGACGTGTGGCGCCGGAGTAGCCACCTCGGCAACCGCGTATCATTAATGTGGGCGACAGAAGGATGGACGGACGACACTTGTGTCTTTTGACGGCGGAGCAATCGCCTGCACCGGCAAGCGGGGCGGGCGGCGCTAACCGTTTTGGGCGGAAAGCGCGCACGGGCGAGGGAGGTGGTCTGGCCAGGGCAGTCAGACTCGTGCTTGGCAGCGGGTCGGTGCAGCAGCCGGACATGCTGGCTCGCCAGCTAGGTCGCCGAGCTGAGCGACGACAATCAGACGATGGACGTAGCTTCCGACCAGGAGCCGGCGCCACTGTCCAAGCCGGTTCATGCCGTGTTCACCATAGAGCAGGTGCGGCCGCACTTCGACGCCCTAATGGCGGAAGAGCTATCAGCGCAGGAGGACCTGTGCTGCAACCTCCGTCTCCTCAACGAGCACCGGTGAACAAGCGAACGACAATGCCGTCGCGCACATGTGGCCCTATGATCCTGGCTTCCCGAATGAGCAGCGGGCGCTATATTAGACCATCCGTAGGGCCCGCGAGGCCCTCTCCGTCGTCCTTCGAGTTGTTGCGCTCGCCGTGGCGCCGCCGTCTCACGTTGTCAACATGGTCAACGGACATGAGGATGAGGAGATGACTTTACTTGGAGAGGATGACAGTGGGGACCCACCAGGGCCATAGCCGCACGTACGCAAATGCCTCCTTATTAGTATATAAAACTATAAAAGAATTTGCTTCCTCCTAGTTTCCTGACATCACGGTCCGACACCATTGTCAACCTATGTAGTCAATAAACGAGAGAATTGCACAAGAAGCGGCCGACAGTTGGGACCAAGCAGCTCGAGCAGTATTTGTGTTTTTGAGGTGTGAGCACTGCAGAGTTTTTCTTGAGCGATGTTTAGCCCAGATATTAATTTTTCTCCTCTGAAAAACAACGAAAACATCTTGCAGGTATTAACTGGGCGGGCTGTGGCCCGTCTAGCCCAGGCCAGATATCCAGCCCAGATATTAATTTTTTTCAAGCTGAAAATGGCTAGCCCCGCTATACTTTTTTAGGAATACCCAGGCAAGGTCAAGTTGTTATTCTCCGCCCCGCTGGGCTGCAAATCTTTCCTAGGAGGGATGCATTAGGCTTAACAAAAAAAGGGCTTTAAGAAACAATAAATGGGATGTAATTGTCAAAACTGGGCAGTAACTATAAAAATGCACCAAACACGTAATTACTTTATAAAATATTATTTTTGGATATTGAAAATTTTAATTTCATTAATTGTTGCGAGCGCAATGTTTCGTTGGATTTTTACGTAATATAAATTTATATTGAAATTTTATTTAATATGACTAGATATTTCGGATCCCATCAAAATGTGGGAAATTTTATTGAATTCTGTTTTGAACGGTTGGTTGAAATGGGTTGTACTTTTAACAAACTGTAAATGGGCTGTAGTAAATTCCATTAGAATTCAAAAATTGGCTGCACATTCTTACAAATCTCAAATGGGCTATAAGTTCTCTGCCACACACTTGTGGCCTTACTAAGTTGACGCGTCCCCTAAAAAAAAGAGTTGACGCGTATGCAAGGCTTTGTCAACTTATAGTCAACACACGGTTCTAGCAGTAGTGGCCGTTAGATGTCCATCCAACGGATGCCATGCTTCTTCTTCAATCTCGGATATTCTAGCTTCACCCGCCCAAAAAATGATTCCTCCCCCTGACATCTGGGGCGCACCGTTTCAAAAGCTGACCTGTGGGCCTACTAAGTTGACGCGTACCAAGGGCTTTGTCAACTTAGTCAATATAAACGATTCTAGCTGCAGTGACCGTACGATGTCCATCCAACGCCTGTCGTGCTTCTTCAACCTCTGGTCTTCTTGCTCCAGCCGCCCAAAGCAGCGCTGGTCGTGCCGTTTGCTCCTGCCTCCCATGGCCGGCTGTGCTGCCGCGGAGGCCTCACCGCCCCCTACTATTCCCACCGCTGGCTAGGCCCTGCGGCGGCGGCAGCCTCACACCGCAGCCGAACCAGTGAGCCCTCGTACTCCTCTCCGCGTGGGTATCCACTGCCGCGTCTTCCCCGGCTCCACGTCGTCCCCTTCCTAGGCCTCGCCGTCGTCCACCGTCGTGGTGCTCTCGGCGCGGCGTGGTCAATGTGGTCAACGACCGACTTCCGTCGGAAGAGTACTGTACGTGAAGAGGCTGACAGCTGGGTCCACGGCAGCCGCAAGGAAGTGCCTCCTTATTACACGCAAAATAAATATTCCTCCACCTGACAGCAGGGACCCACCGGATGGGCCACCGTATTTCGTGAAAAAAACGTTTCCCCCTGACTGCTGGGACCCACCAGCTACATCTTCGCACGCAAGGAAGTGCGTCGGGGCAAAAAAAAATGATTCGCCCCCTGACTGCTGGGACCCACTAGCTACATCTTCGCACACAAGGAAGTGCATCCGGGCAAAAATAACGATTCGCCCCCTGACTGCTGTGACCCACCGGCTACATCTTCGCACGCAAGGAAGTGCCTAACAGTCGGGACCCACCTGGTCGAAGCGTACGTAGCGTTGTCATTTTGGTCGCGAACATGTACGTACATATTGGTCCATGTAGAGGCGCGCACGTGTCGTAGTAGAGGCGCGCACGTAGCATGTACACTTACGTATAGCGGCCAGTGTGCAAGAAAGAAAATACGGCCACGTACGTACATACGGGCGGGGTCTCAAACGCCTACTCAGGCATACGTACGGCCAGTGCTCGTGTGCATGGCTGGGTCGAAACGGAGAAACTGCATTGTCGTCGTGTTCATGGGGAGGCAATGGAATGCGTCATTTTCATCGGGAGGCAACTGAATGCGTGGGAGCCAACCGGCTTGGACGGAACAGCCGATGGAAACGAGGCCTGGCGTACCGCACAACGGAGGAAACGGCCTTGTGTTCGACCGGCCACGTTCGAAACGGGATCCTGTTCATCGGGAGGGGTTTGCCGTACCGCAAAACGAAGGAAACAGACCTCCTACGGTCGAAACGGGGGTCCTGTTCATCGGGAGGGGTGTGGCATACCGCAAAACGGAGGAAACGGACTTGTGTTGGAGCGCTACGGTCGAAACGGGGGTCCTGTTCATCGGGAGGGGTGTGGCGTACCGCAAAACGGGACTCCACGGGATACTGTTCATCTCCACCGTCGACCCCCTCCAGCCTCCACGGGCTACTGTTCATCCACCGTCGACCTCCTCCAGCCTCCACCTGCGACTGTTCATCGACGGGCTCCTGTTCATCCAGCCTCCACCGCGCGCTACTCCACCGGCTACTGTTCAACCAGCCCTCTCCACACGGGCTCCTATTCAACCACCCCTCCACGGGCTACTGTTCATCCAGCCCTCCACCGTCTACTATTCATCCAGCCCTGCACGGGGTGGTCCTGTTCATCCAGCCCCAACCGGCTCGATCGATCGGGATCCTGTTCATCCATAGGCAACACCACGGGGTCCTGTTCATCCACCCCCACCGGGAACTGTTCATCCAAAACCCCCAGCAATGCTCACTGTTCATCCAGAGGAAGCATCGATCCACTTCAGTTAGCAGCAGTAGCGAAGGAATCGCTCGATCGGGTTCAGTGAACAGCCATCGATCGATCGCTCGGGTTCAGTAACGCGTAGCCTGCAGTGCAATCACTCGGGTTCAGTAGGCGAACGCCTCGCTCGGGTTCAGTTAGAGCCCAACGCCTTGCACACACGCACGTACGTGTACGAGAGAAACGCGAATCGCTCGGCCCCCGACCATCCACCGTAACCGGGAACTCCCTGAAATTTTCCTCGCCCTCGCTTCTACCATGGTTTTTTTCCCTCATGGACGGCCCAAAGAATGTCATGCAGCTGCGTCTCCGGCCCGCCCAGGACGAAAAGCCCATTTTCTGTCATGATTTTTCGTCATAGAAGTAGGAGCCCACCACATATATGATGATACTGGGTTTGTCACAATTATTGTCATAGAAGTGTCATAAGTATGACAATTTTTTTTTCATTCGGCCCAAAATGTCAAGGATGTGTCTTTTTTTTGTAGAGTATGTTGCAGCCCGAACGGGTCAGCACATGGAATATGCTGGCAATATAACACAGTAGAGCAATGAACAAGGTAAATGCTATCACTACATGCATATATGGCTGGTGGAGGCTCTATGGTTATAATGTTTTGCGAAAAGCCAATTTTCTCCTACAACAAAGGAATATATTTCCTTTTACTATCATGGTAGTTGAAACATTAAGAATGGTACCCCCATCTCAATCCCAATTAAAAAGTAATTAACAACCCAGCAAATTAAATTAGAGTGATGAGATCAACATGATAATCCAAGAACCAGATACTCAAGATGTCCACAACCGGGGACACGACTAACCATGATTAGTTTGTACACTCTGCAGAGGTTTGCACACTTTTCCCCACAAGACTCGATCTCCTCCGTTGGATTTCTCGCACTAGATGATGTTTGAGAAACGGATGACGAGACATAGTCTTTCAGAAACATTAACTCTTCACTCTGGGTGGACAGTTACACCTACTTTCCCCTACATCTGCTAGCCCAGCACTGAAAGAGGTCATGCAACATACTCAACTATGCTAGAGCCCATAATAGCTTGTGGCTGCACACGGAAGTTTCTAGCATGAATAATCTTATGATCCCTTTGAGCCTGGGTGGCGAACCAAAAAGGACAGCACTGGTATATCCCCAGGTGCCCGCAACCAATCCACCCAGATGTGTCTTTAAGTAGCCACCTTAAGTTAACCATTAATTAACAATCTCACATCTGTCATGGATACACTCAAACCCAAACCACGTCTACGAGCATAGCATAGCAGTATAAGGATCACGTAGAAGTAACTCCCAGGGTTTGATAATAAAACAGGTAATAGGCTCTACCTCGTCATCTACTTCCCAATTCCCAAAAGTTAATCACATCCTAATCATGCAGTGTTTGAGGATTGTAACTAATGCATAAAAACTGGGTAATAAAGGGGTATGATCAATGTGTTACTTGCCTTGCTGACGATCCGCAAACCCTAGAGACTCGTAGTAGCACGCTTCGCACTCCGGAAATTCTATCGCAAACAAACAATAGCATGCATAAGCACTCAAGCATAGATTCAAGGGTAAAACTCAAATAAGAAGATCAAATTGTAAAGTCCAACTGAAGAGATTCGATTTGCAAAAAGAATCGGTCAAATCGGAGCTACGGAACTGAAACTACGGTCAAAAGAACTTCGAATACCAAATCTGCTTGAAAACAAATTTTAAATTGTCAAAACCTTGTTCAAGTTGATTAAACAGAAAGAGAGGCTCAAGACGAAGATTTTGGCGTTGGTTTCACTGGATTTGGACAAACGGTTAAGAAACGGTGAGGGTTTGAAGATCAGGGGCTAATCCGCGATAAAAAATAATCACGGATAGGTCCCTGGCCGAAAAATAAAAAGAAAACGAAAAGACTAACGAACGAACGTTCGCTGTCTGAACCTAACCGGCGAACAACATTCGTTAAAACGAACGAACGGACGAACGTCCGCTAAATAAAATAAACCGATGAAAAACCGATCTAAGAAAATAAACCAGAAAACTAAAAGAAAACCGGGGTTTAACCGAAGAAAAACTGACTGGTCAACGGGCGGGGTCAACGGCGGTGGTTCCGGCGAGATCCGGCGCGGCGACGGCGCGGGGCTGCGGGGTGGGGTGGCAGCGTCGGCTTCGGCGGCGCGGGCGGCGGAGCAGCGGCGGCGGCGGCGTCTCGGCAGCGGCTTGGGGTCCCGGGGGGGCCCCGAGCTCGGCTTTTAAAGGGGGGAGGCGGCGGCTTGCGGGAGGGGGCGGACTCCCGCTATGGGGGAAGGCGGCGGTGTGCGCGGTTAGGCCAGCTCGGCTGGGCCTTCGGCCTAGTCGGGCGAAGAAACTTTTTTTTAAGATTCCACCGAAAAAATCCTAATTAAATAAAATAAAAATCTAAAAATGCCAGAACAAATTGTCACCGTATAAATAAAATATTTAGAACTTAGTAAACATTTTCTTGGCCTAATATGCAATTTAAAAAAATGCATATTTTTTACTTCAAATAAAAATAGCAATAAAATCCAAATAAAATTATTTATTTGATTTTAACATCTTTCCTCCAATATTTCATTTATTTTTGGAGAAGTCATATTATCTCCTCTCTTTTATTTTTATTATGAAATTATTTTGGAGAGAAAAATAATTAAAACCAAAACGATCCCCATTTCAATATTTGAGAAAAATCAAATATGAAAACAATAAAATCCCCAACTCTCTCTGTGGGTCCTTGAGTTGCTTAGGATTTTTAGGATCACTACACCAAAATTCAAATAAAATATGATATGCATATGATGTCCTAGATATAACATTCCAGATTGAAAATTTGGGATGTTACAAACCTACCCCCCTTAAGATGAATCTCGCCCTCGAGATTCGGGTTGGCTAGAAAATAGGTGTGGGTGGTCTTTGCGTAGATCTTCCTCTCGTTCCCAGGTGGCATCATCCTCGGTATGGTGGCTCCACTGAACTTTGCGAAAACTTGATAACCTTGCTGCGTGTGACTCGGCTGGCAAACTCGAGAATCTTGACTGGTTTCTCCTCATAGTTCAGATCACTATCCAACTGAATTATTCCAGGGGCGCTGTATCTCTTAGAGGAATATCGGCCATCTCAGCATGACACTTCTTCAACTGGGAAATGTGAAACACATCATGAACACCTGACAGTCCTTCGGGTAACTCCAACTTGTAGGCCACCTCTCCCATACGTTCCAAAACTCGGTATGGTCCTACAAATCTCGGGGCTAACTTTCCCTTAACTCCAAAACGTTTAACTCCTCGCAGAGGTGAGACACAAAGATATGCTCTGTCTCTGATTTCATAGACTACCTCCTTGCGTTTTGAGTCTGCATAACTCTTCTTCCTTGACTGAGCTACCTTCAGTGTATCCCGAATCAGCTCAACCTTCTCTTCAGCCTCTTTGATCAAATCCGGCCCAAACAACTGACGGTCTCCAACTTCATCCCACATCAACGGTGTTCTGGACCTCCTTCCATACAAAGCTTCGAAAGGTGCCATCTTCAAACTGCCATGGTAGCTGTTGTTGGATGAGAATTCCGCGTAGGGCAAATTGTCGTCCCAACTAGATCCATAATCTAGTGCGCAAGCTCTCAGCATGTCCTCCAGAATCTGATTGACTCTTTTGGTCTGTCCATCTGTCTGTAGATGAAAGGTTGTACTGAACTCTAGCCTGGTACCCAAAGTCTGGTGCAGCTGGTGCCAAAACTTTGAAGTAAACTGTGTTCCTCTATCTGATACGATGGTCCTCGAAACTCCGTGCAGACATACGATCCTGGTCATATATATCTTGGCCAATTTTGCACTTGTATAGGTGGTCTTTACTGGGATAAAATGAGCCACTTTGGTCAAACGATCCACTACTACCCAGATGGAATCATATCCCGCTCAAGTCCTGGGTAATCCGGTGATAAAATCCATGCCAAGCTGATCCCACTTCCATTCGGGTATCGCCATAGGCTGCAGCAATCCTGCTGGCTTCTGATGTTCTGCTTTCACTCTCTGACATACATCACATACGGCTACATACTCGGCAATATCCTTCTTCATTCCAGTCCACCAGAAACGTTCCTTCAAATCCAAATACATCTTGGTGTTTCCGGGGTGTATCGAGTATGGCGAGTCATGAGCTTCCTGAAGTATCAGCTTCCTGATCTCGGCATTATTGGGCACATAAACACGGTCCTCAAACCACAAGGTGTCGTGCTCATCCTCACGAAAACCTTTAGCCTTTCCTTTACTCATCCTCTCCTTTATCTCGGCAATTTCTTTGTCGTCCTTCTGAGCTTCTCAAATCTATCCCAATAATGTTGACTATACCTCCAATGCTGCAACAAAACCTCTAGGGACTATCTCCAAACGAATCTCCCTGAGATCTTCTGCTAATTCCTTTGGTAATCCTCCGCTCACGAGGGTATTGGCCTAACTCTTCCGGCTCAAAGCGTCTGCTACGACATTGGCCTTGGTTGGATGATAATGCAACTTCATATCATAATCCTTTATAAGCTCCAACCATCTCCTTTTCCTGAGATTTAGTTCCTTCTGCGTGAAAATGTACTTCAAACTCTTGTGATCCGTGTACACATCACAATGATTTCCAATAAGAAAATGTCTCCAGGTCTTGAGCGCATGCACTACAGCTGCTAACTCCAAATCATGTGTGACATAGTTCAACTCATGCGGTCGAAGCTGACGTGAGGCATATGAAACAATTTTTCCGTCTTGCATAAGTACACCTCCATGTCCTAAGCGAGAAGCATCGCAATACACTTGGAAGTCCTTGCGTATATCCGGCAGAATCAGCACTGGGGCTGTGACTAAACATTTCTTCAACTCCTGGAAACTTGCTTCACATTCTTCAGTCCATTTGAATTTGGTGTCCTTCTTCAATAACTCTGTCATGGGCTTCGCAATCTTAGAGAAATTCTCAATGAATCTCTGATAGTATCCCGCAAGTCCAATAAAACTGCGGATCTCTCCAACTGAGGTGGGTGCCAACCACTCAGTGACTGACTGAACCTTGGTAGGATCCACTGCTATACCTTCTCCTGATATAACATGCCCAAGAAATCCAACTTCCTTCAACCAAGACTCACATTTGCTGAACTTGGCATATAACTGATGTTCCCTGAGCTTCTCGAGAACTAAACGCAAATGTTCCTTGTGTTCCTCTTCATTCTTCGAGTATACCAAGATATCATCAATGAAGACCACGACAAACTTACCCAAGAACTCCATGAACACCTTATTCATCATACTCATGAAATAGGCAGGGGCATTAGTCAATCCAAATGACATAATCGTATACTCATATAGCCCGTACCTTGTGGTGAAGGCTGTCTTGGGTATATCCTGTTCTCAGATCTTCAACTAGTGGTATCCTGATCACAGATCGATCTTGGAAAATACTTTAGCTCCTTGCAGGTCAAACAAATCATTGATCATCGGCAGTGGGTACTTGTTCTTGATCGTGACATCATTCAATGCACGATAATAAACAACAATTCTACGATCCATCCTTGTTCTCAACCAAGAGCACTGGGGCTCCCCACGGCGACGAACTTTGTCGAATGTAACCTTTCTCCAATAACTCTTTAATCTGCTTCTTTATCTCCTCCAGATCATTTGCGGGCATCCGGTATGGTCTCTTCGATATCGGTATGATGCTTGGCAACATCTCTATAAAAAACTCAATGTCTCGATCCGGCGGCATTCCTGGTAGCTCCTCTGGAAATACATCCAGATAATCCTTCACTACAGGAACTTCCACCTGAACAACTCCCGTGAGAGAATTTACTTGGGTCCTCCTCGGCACATGCCTAGATACATACTTAATCCTTTTTCCCTTCGGGGTGGTGAGCAGAATTGACTTACTGGCGCAATCGATGTTTCCTCCATACATCCATAGCCAATCCATGCCTAGTATCACATCCAATCCTTGTGACTCCAGAATTATTAGGTCTGAGGGAAACACGTGCCTACCTATGGTCAATGGCATCTGAAAACATCCTTGGCTTGCCATATACTCTGCTCTTGGCGAGCTTACTAAGATAGGTGTCCTAAGAACTTTGGTGGGAAACTTGTACTTATCCAAAAATCCCCTTGAAATGTATGAATGCGATGCACCAGTATCAAAAAGAACGATTGCAGTAAATGACTTAACAAAAAACTTACCTATAACTGCATCTGGCTGCTCTTCAACCTCCTCCACGTTCACGTGGTTCACTTGTCCCCTGTTAAAAGGGTTGGGCTTCTTCCCAGCGCTTCCATTGCCATTTCCATTCTTTGGTTCAGGGCACTCAATAGTGTCCAGTCTTCCCGCACTTGAAACAAGTAATGTGACTTTGATCCTTCTTGGCGAGTGTGGCTAGCTTAGAGCGGTTCTTATTGCTGCCTGCTTGTGGTTATGCGAGCTTCCTCCATTGTGGTTATGGCCTCCATGGTTATGGGTATATCCTCCCGAGTTCGGGGTAAAAGGAGGCTTCTGTTGCGCTCCTGAATTGTACTTCCCTTGTCCATACTTCCTTTTGCGGCTCTCTATCTGTTGCTGCTTCCCTTCAATCATAAGAGCCCTGTCTACCAGCTCCTGGTAGTTTGCAAATGTTGCCACCATCAACTGCATACTCATCTCATCATTCAACCCTTCCATAAACTTCTCCTGCTTCGCGACATCGGTGGACACATCATCCGGGGCATAGCGAGCTAACTTACTGAACTCATCCACGTACTACCCCACAGTACGGTTTCCTTGGCGTAAGTTGTGAAACTCACGCTTCTTCATGCTCATAGCTCCAGTTGAGACATGTGAAGTGTGGAATGCTTGCTGAAACTGATCCCAAGTGATATTGGCTATAGGGAAAGTGGTTGTGTAATTTTCCCACCATGAGGCTGCTGGTCCATCCAATTGATGTGTGGCAAATCGCACCTTCTCTGCATCTGTGCAACCTGTGGTGGTCAACTCCCTTCCGATACTGCGTAGCCAGTCATCAGCAACTATTGGCTCGGTGCTACTGGAAACCACCGGCGGCTGCAACCTCAGAAAACGGGCTAAGTTGTCAACTGGAGGTGGTGGTGGTGGGTTGTTATTGTTGTTGTTGTTGTTGTTGCTGTTGTTGTTGCCTTGGTTCTGGACTAGTTGCTGTATCAAGGCATTCTGCTGTTGAATCAACTGGGTGATCTCCGGTGGGAAGACAAATCCGGTGTCACGTCTCAGAGGCATCTAATGGGTTTAGAGGGGAGATATTAGAATAGAATAAGGTCTAGTGAGAAAACACTACCCATATGCACATGAGACAATCACAATCATATCACACCAAATCAATTCAAGCAAGGGCATACAATCGGTCTAGAACTATCATACAAAAGTTCTCGGACTACTACTATATACTTGGGGGAATACTACTAATCATATGGTGGTCTACTAGAAATTTTGATCGGTGGAAGACTCCATGATATCCTCTCCAGCTTCGTCTTCATAATCATCATCACTATCGTCGGGGTCGGAGTCGGTGTCGTCGATGATGATGTAGTCCTCGGGATGGTCGTCATCTCCTCCTGGTGCGGGGTCTCCCATGAATACTCCTAGCTTCCTTGTCAGGTCGTCATTCTTCTCCACTAGTATTGCAATTTCCTCATCATATCCGTCGCATGTAGACTTGAGTTCCTCCTCTAGTTCCGTGTTCCTGGTCATCACATTCTTCAAATATATCATGCTTGCACACATCTGGTTCTCCTGGCGACGAATGTGCTGGTTTAACTCCTGGATGTAAGATGCAATGGACCTCTCCCTCCGGGTGCTGATCATCTCCCATTGCTCATCTCGGCGCCAACATACCTGATAGATGGTGTCCTTAACATCCTTGTGGTAGACTTCGCCAATGCGTCCCATGGCGATGTGGGCTGCCATGTTCTTTCCTAGACTCCAGGTTGGTGCATCAAAGGAAAACTCTATGGGCTCAGTAACTGGCGTGAATGTCCTTCCTGGAACATGAACTCGAATCATCAATCGCTCCTCTTCTGGTAAAGTGGCGGTGTAGGTTCCGGTGAAGCTTGGTATTCCTATGTTCAGGTACCTAGTGACTTCCTCAAGTGTCGTCCAAAGGGCGTGTCTTCATTTGGTTGTGCAAACTTGTTCCTTGAGTCCGCCATCCTAAAGAGTAGAAAATGGAGAGGAGTCAGAAATGAGTAGAGAAGAGTGACCTATGGCTCATCTTAGTGGCCGTGTCCTACAATCAGCGTGTGCTCTGATACCATCTTGTAGCGATCCGACCTCAGACGGTCAAATCTCTGTGCATAAGTGTCATCCCTGGATCGGTAATGCTGACACACACAGTACTTGAATGGATTTATAGCAAAGTAGCAATCACACACTTATTACATCAATAGTCTTAAGAGAGAACTTATTACAATAAATATGGCTTAAGGCCATCTAAATAAGATAACAGCGGAACGCTTGGTAGATAAAGTGAGTCCATCAACTCCAACGGCATAGCTGAGTGCACGACAACGACCTAGCGCACCTTACTCTTTGTCTGAAAAGTCTGCAACATGATATGTTGCAGCCCGAACAGGTCAGCACGTGGAATATGCTAGCAATATAACACAGTAGAGCAATGAACAAGGTAAATGCTATCACTACATGCATATATGGCTGGTGGAGGCTCTATGGTTATAATGTTTTGCGGAAAGCCAATTTTTTCCTACAACAAAGGAATATATTTCATTTAACTATCATGGTAGTTTAAACATTGAGAATGGTACCCCCATCTCAATCCCAATTAAAAAGTAATTAACAACCCAGCAAATTAAATTAGAGTGATGAGATCAACATGATAATCATAGAACCAGATACTCAAGATGTCCATAACCGAGGACACGGCTAACCATGATTAGTGTGTACACTCTGCAGAGGTTTGCGCAATTTTCCCCACAAGCCTCGATCTCCTCCGTTGGATTTCTCGCACTACATGATGTTTGAGAAACGGATGACCGAGACACAGTCTTTTAGAAACATTAACTCTTTACTCTGGGTGGACAGTTAGACCTACTTTCCCCTACATCTGCTAGCCCACCACTGAAAGAGGTCATCCAACATACTCAACTATCCTAGAGCCCATAATAGCTTGTGGCTGCACACGGAAGTTTCTAGCATGAATAATCTTATGATCCCTTTGAGCCTGGGTGGCGAATCAAAAAGGACAGCACTGGTATATCCCCAGGTGCCCGCAACCAATCCACCCAGATGTGTGTTTAAGTAGCCACCTTAAGTTAACCACTAATTAACAATCTCACATCTATCATGGATACACTCAAACCCAAACCACGTCTACGAGCATAGCATAGCAGTATAAGCATCACGTAGAAGTACCTCCCAGGGTCTGATAATAAAACAGGTAATAGGCTCTACCTCGTCATCTACTTCCGAATTCCCACGAGTTAATCACATCCTAATCATGCAGTGTTTGAGGATTGTAACTAATGCATAAAAACTGGGTAATAAATGGGTATGATCAATGTGTTACTTGCCTTGCTGACGATCCGCAAACCCTAAAGACTCGTAGTAGCACGCTTCGCACTCCGAAAATTCTATCGCAAACAAACAATAGCATACATAAGCACTCAAGCATATATGCAAGGGTAAAACTCAAATAAAAAGATCGAATCGGAAAGTCCAACTTAAGAGATTCGATTTGCAAAAAGAATCGGTCAAATCGGAGCTACAGAACTGAAACTACGGTCAAAAGAACTTTGAATACCAAATCTGCTTGAAACCAAATTTAAATTGTCAAAACCTTCTTCAAGTTGATTAAACAAAAAGAGAGGCTCAAGACGAAGATTTTGGCGTTGGTTTCACTGGATTTGGACAAACGGTTAAGAAACGACGAGGGTTTGAAGATCAGGGGCTAATCTCCGAAAAAAAGACTAACGAACATTCTCTGTCTGAACATAACCGGCGAACAACGTTCGTTAAAACGGACGAACGTCCACTAAATAAAATAAACTGACGAAAAACTGATCTAAGAAAATAAACTAGAAAACTAAAAGAAAACCAGGGTTTAACCGAAGAAAAACCGACCGGTCAACGGGCGGGGTCAACGGCAGTGGTTCAGGCGAGATCCGGCTCGACGGCGGCGGCGGCAACGGCGGCGACGACGCGGGTGGCGCGGGGCTGCGGGGTGGGGTGGCGGCGGCGGCGCGGGCGGCGGAGCAGCGGCGGTGGCTGCGGCTCGGTAGCGGCGGTGGGAGGCGAAGCGGGCGGCGGCGACTTCGGCTTGGGGTCCCAGGGGGGCCCCGAGCTCGGCTTTTAAATGTGGGGAGGCGGCGGCTTGCGGGAGGGGGCACGCCCTCGGGAGGCGTGTCCGAGGCGGACACGGCCGGCGGCGGCGGCGGGGCGGACTCCTGCTGCGGGGGAAGGCGGCGGCGCGCGCGGTTGGGCCAGCTCGGCTGGGTCGTCGGCCCAGTCAGGCAAAGAAACTTCTTTTTTAAGATTCCTCCGAGAAAAATCCTAAATAAATAAAAATAAAAATCTAAAAATGCCAAAACAAATTTTCACCGTCTAAATAAAATATTTAGAACTTAGTGAACATTTTATTGGCCTAAAATGCAATTTAAAAAATGATATTTTTCTACTTCAAATAAAAATAGCAATAAAATCCAAATAAAATTATTTATTTGATTTTAACATTTTTCCTCCAATATTTCATTTATTTTTGGAGAAGTCATATTATCTCCTCTCTTTCATTTTTATTATGAAATAATTTTGGAGAGAAAAATAATTAAAACCGAAACGATCCCCGTTTCAATATTTGAGAAAAATCAAATATGAAAACAATAAAATCCCCAACTCTCTCCGTGGGTCCTTGAGTTGCTTAGGATTTTTAGGATCACTAAACCAATATGCAAATAAAATATCATATGCATATGATGTCCTAGGTATAACATTCCAAATTGAAAATTTGGGATGTTACATCGTTGGCCGCCACCACCAGGACCACTGTCGCCCTCCATCCCGCAGCCCCGATGCGTCCTTCTAGCCACAGCAGAGTGCAGCATGAATCACATCCGAAGCTCCACCGCGGCCGCCATGAGTAGATCGAGCCTTGCTTACTGGATCGAGCGAGCTAGGATTAGGGTTACGGCGAGATGCGATTTGGGGGAGAGAGTGACAACATACAGCTCGGGGGAGAGAGTGAACAGGCAAATGGGTCCCAGCTGTAAGGATGGGGGGCAAAAATGTCAAAGAATCGGCCGGATAGTGGTCAAACAGCCTTGACTGGATGGAAGCGGCATGGAAGGGCATTTCTATAAGAGCGCATGACAGAAGAGGGGCAAATTTGAGCAGGCTTGAAAATTGGGGGCAAATATGAGTAGTGGGTTCGAGTTAGGGTCGCAGATGTAAAAGACCCAAAAAAATTGTTTTCCATGCAACGTTTCCCAACAGTCTTACACTATATATGGGACATTTAGATAATAGTGGAAATACACGTGCATCAGCTAATGGGCCATTGGCCCCTTTCCTCCTAGATTTGAACATTGCTGGTGGGCCTGAGCCTAAGCCAATGCTAGCACACCTACCACCAGATGTTGTTGTTATGGCCGGGGCCTCCAATCCCTAGGCTGCCCATAATTGATATGAGCCTGAATATGATCCTGCTGCAGCCCAACAATAATGGGACAGAGAGGTTGGATGATCACATGCAGATGGAACTTTTAGCTAACTCACAAATGCAACCTCTTGAAACTGTCATTGCCAAACCTAGAGAGGATCTGAGGATAGAAACAGAGGAAAAGAGGACAGAAATAGAGGAACAGAGGATTGCAACAGAGACCCTGTGTAATGCCCGGGAGGGTATTATCCCACATTCCAAGCAATGAGTCACTAGGTATGGTTAACACTACCTGTCAAGAAAATAACGATGGACATTCCACATCTGATATGTCAGCACCCCCTGGTTTCCCTATACCTACTTTCCTTAATGAAAGGCATCCTATTCATGTAGGCTTTGTGCAAATAAATCACCAAGAGGTGGACCCAGTGCATGTTGCTATGGAAACAGAAAAGGTTCAAATGACTGAATACCTAGGACAAGAAGGAGCTTAGATTTGGCAGAAACACTTTGCTCCATCTCAGGAAGAAAAAAATGTCATTCAGGTACCTATTGATTGGGTCAATTTTCTATCAGTCACACTCCTCTCACCAAATAAATTTGATTGGGCTAAAAAGTTTGTTACTTCCAATGTCTGGGAGATCATCACACAAGGGTCTAACTGCACCACTACTCTGCCATTTGCTATACCTAATGCATGCCCGAGTACTGATATAATTCTATCAACTGCCACACTGATTGAAAGGGACCAAGAAGTCACCTCTCCCATGATCTCAGCCTCCAATGTGTGAGACACAACCTCCACTACTTCTGCTCTACACAACAACAAAAAAGAGAAAGGATAAGATTCCACTAGTGGAAACTGAGGTAAGAAGGAGCTGTAGATTGCAAAAACTTGCAAAAGGATGTAAAAAGAACATTTGTGTTGACAGAAACTGCCTTGCTTGACATGCTCTACCTCCACCTATCCCTGCAAAAGTAGCTAAAAATCTTAATACTACTTTTTGCAAGGTATCTGGCAACGACACCTCGGAGGAGCGTCTTACCAGCAAGACCAAGAAGATTAAGAGTACTGCGGCAGCAAAGGAGGGCCCCAAAATCAACCAGACAAGCAATGATAGCTCAAAAACTCCTAGGGAGCAGAGCAAATAAGAAGGCAAAATTAGGTTGTAGACATGGGTCTTTGGGTTGCAAGGGTTGTAAGCTTTATCTGTTCAGATTAATCATTCAGAAATTGTTTGTCTTGAGTAGTTATTGGTTTGTAACCCTTGAATTTGTGGTGGGTGGTCTTTGGATCTTTTGGCCTCATGATTTGTGTAATACTTGTACTCAAAGCTTGTTATGCTCCCTTACTTCAGTTTCAGAATTCTCTGTTCAATATGGGTCTCCACTGCAGTTTCAGTATTTTCTGTTGATTTTGGGTCTTCACAGTATCTCTTGCTCTATTGGCATGCTCATGAGGAATGACTATAGGCAGAACAAGAACAGTAAACTAGTAGTATTTCACTTCTATGATGGCTAGGGAGTGGACTATATTAAACTGGAATATTAGGGGAATCAATGACCAGGATAAGTGGACTACTATCAGAAATGAAATTGAAGAATCTCAATGTGCCATTGTGTGCCTTCAGGAGACTAAAAGAGATCATTTTGACAGTGGGTGTATAAAAAAATATGTCCGAGAAGAATCAATAAATTTGCATATCTTCCATCAGTAGGTGCATCTGGTGGGCTTTTGGTAGCCTGGAATGAGCAGCTTTTCAAAGGCCATCTCTTGCATTCCAATGATTACTCTCTATCTATTACTTTCACATCAAACCATAATCGAGATTCTTGGATTTTATCCAATATTTATGGTCCTTGTCAACATACTGATAGAAGCAACTTCATAGATTGGTTTAAAAAAATTCAAATCCAGGATGATACCAATTGGGTCGTTCTTGGAGACTTCAGCTGTATCAGATATCCTCACAACAGCAACATGGAGGGGTTCAGCATCTCTGACATGCTTGCTTTCGATAAAGCAATTAGCAATTAGGTTCTTATTGAAATCCCACTGGAAGGCAGGAACTATACTTGGAGTAACATGCAGGATGCTACTCTCCTAGAAAAGCTAGACTGGTGTTTTACTCCAAAGGGACGGACACTGAACTTTCCATCTACTTTTGCCTACCCTCTAGCTAAAACCACCTCTGATCATGTGCCCATCATGATCAACATTGGTACCTCCATCCCAAAAGCTAATCTGTTTAGATTTGAGAATTACTGGTTGGAACACAGTGATTTTTAAGAGGTAGTTCAGACAATGTGGAGTCAAGATGTGGGACAAGTGGATAGTGCCAAGACTATAGCTACACAATTCAAGAGATTAAGAAAAGGATCAAAAACTTGGGCCAGGAACATTTCTGATCTCAAGAAAACGATTGAGAACGCTAACTTCATGATACTCTACTATGATAACTTTGAAGATGTCAGGGAACTATCACTAGTGGAATCAAATAGCAGGAAGATTCTCAAAACACATTTGGAAAATTTACTGAAACAACAAAGTTTATACTGGAAACAAAGAGCCACTATTAGACATATTAAGGTTGGGGAGGCAAACACAAAATATTTTCAAGCCAAGGCTACAATTAAATTCAGAAACAACTGTATTGCCATGCTCAGAGATGAAAATGGAGAGGAACATCACACTCACCAAGCTAAGGCAGCTATTCTATACAGAGCTTTTAAAGAATGGATGGGAATCAGTGCCACTACACATAATCCATTACAGCTGCAACAACTGATATTTCCCCAAGATAATCTTGATGAACTTGAAGCCCCATTTACCAGAGAGGAAATTGATGAGGTTATTAAACATATGCCTGCTAACAAAGCTCCTGGCCCTGATGGATTTAATGTTCCTTTCCTAAAAGCTTGTTGGGGGATCATTAAGGAAAACTTCTATAAGCTCATTGACAATTTCCACAGGGGAACAATTAACCTGCAAAGTATTAACTACCCCTTCATCACTCTAATCCCCAAAATAGATTATGCATCCTCACTAGCTGAATTAAGACCTATATCCCTCCTCAACTGCACTCTCAAGATCATTACAAAGCTGCTTGCAAACAGACTTCAGAAAGTTGTTCTGAGAATGGTCCACAAAAAACAATATGGCTTACTCAATAACATATGTATACAAGATTGCCTTGTTTGGTCTTATGAATACATTCATCAATGCCATCAGTCCAAAAGAGAGATTTTCCTGAAACTTGATTTTGAAAAGGCTTTTGATATGATAAATCATGATACCATCATTGATATCTTGCAAGTCAAGGGATTTGGTGATAGGTTGATCAATTGGATTAGAATGATATATGGAACAGGATACTCATCAGTCCTACTTAATGGGGTGCCAGGCAAACAGTTCTCTGTAGGAAAGGTGTTAGATAGGGTGATCCTCTTTCACCATTAATATTTGTGCTGGCAGCAGATCTTCTTCAATCTATTTTCAATGAAGCCATGCAACACTCGCTGCTGGAACCACCACTACTGCATCAATCCTGTCCAGATTATCCCATCATCCAATATGCAGATGACACTATACTAGTGGCAAAGGTTGATGCTAGACAACTGAATCATATATATCAAAGATCTACTACTGCATTATGCTGCTTATACATGACTAAAAGTGAACTATACTAAGTCCATCATGATCTCAATCAACACCCCTCCAACCAAGATGAACATGTTGTCTCAGTTATTGGGTTGTAATATTGGCTCCCTCCCTCACACTTATTTCGGCCTACCACTTTGGATCTCTAAACCAAAAATTGGAGACTTTGTGCCTATGATGAAAAGGATAGAAAAAAGACTGCTCAACTGCTCTACCATGCTCTCAACTAGTGATATACTTAGACTAATTAAATTTTTCTTCACCGGTATGCCCACATTCTTCATGTGCTATCTGATGTTACCAAAATCTGTGGTAAAGCAGATCAATATTTACCTGAAACAATGTTTCTAGCGAAAATATGGAACTCAAGAAACTATATCTGCCCTAATCTCCTGGGAGAAAGTATGTAAACCTAAAGAACATGGGGGTCTTGGAGTACTGGACATCGCCACTCATAATCAGGCACTTCTTATGAAATATCTGCATAAATTCATAAATAAAGAGGACACCCCATGGGTAAAGATCATTTGGGAGACCTATTATCAAGAATCTCTGCCTCGAGAAAGGATGGTAGGATCATTCTGGTGGAAAATAGTGCTAAAGTTGTTGCCTATTTATAAAACCCATGCTAGATGCAAGGCAAATAAAGGTGATACCACTCTTTTCTGGTCTGATAATTGGACAGGACAACCCTCAGTAGCAGATTTCCCGAGCTTTATTCCTTTGCAGTGGACAAAAACATTCCACTGGCGAAATTGCAGTCACGGGAGGAAATCAATGAATTGTTCCGTAAACCTCTCTCTTATCAGGCCTATACACAATTCAGTATGGTACAAGAAATGATCAACCGTAGAGTGACTACAGAAGATAAAGATCAATGGCTTTATGCTTGGACTTCTCCACATTACTCCTCCAGGAAAATGTATAAGCTTCTCATGGGTAATAACTCATCTCACATTATCTTCAAAAATCTCTGGAGCACTGCATGCAGATTGAGACATGAGATTTTCTATTGGCTGCTACTGCAAGAAGACTCAACACTAGGAATCTTTTGCACAGGAAAAGCATGTTCTTACAAGATTATAAATGTGCCCTATGCTCAGAGGGTACTGAGGAAACTCTTGTCCACCTCTTTTGGAACTTTTCATTCTCTCTTTTATGCTGGGATCATCTGACTCCCAATAAACTCATGGCAAAACAGCGGAAAGCAAAGCAACTGATTAGTTGGATAGAACAGCACCTATAATTTGAACATGCGTTTATTTCCTAGAACTGGAGTGGGTTAATGTTGTAATATTTGTACTTTTGTGTATATTTTTTCAATGAAATTACCGTAGAACAATCGTTTTACGGTCTCGGTTTCAAAAGAAAAAGAATGCTACAGAGCGCTATTTTTTCACTAGTCAGGAACAGTCTAGCACTGCATCATTAGGCGATCAATAATTGTATAGTACTCAGGTTCAGTGGTGATAAGTGATCAGTACTACTGACCATCTACAACTAGCACACCGTGGAAAACTGCACTGGTTTACTTTGCATAGTACTCAGGTTCATTAATCGAACAAGAATTGTATATGGACCTTGAGCTACTCAAGTCCAATATTTCGAAGCCCAATTTGTTTTGTACGCAGATTATGGGCTGCTCTAGTCTAGTGTCGGCTATGCCTTTGTTGGTGGGCTGGTTCAAGCAAGACAAGAAAATCGACAGAAATTTAAGAAGTTTTCTGGTGACCGAAGAAATAGCAAAAAAATGTATGAATTACATTTTAAGTTCGTAACACAAAATTAGGCACAAAACGAACTCGTCAACTCGATAGTTCTTCGGAGGAGGTAACAACAAAGCACAATACAAACTCGTTAACCCGATAACCATAAAAAGGCCACTTGCCTGAAATTCTGTGGTGGTGTCAGCTTAAACAATGACAAAGGATTTCTAAGGAAGAATGGATTAATGACATTTGTATTGCCCATCAAGAAGAAATCAAACAAAAAAAATGAAAAATTGATGCACAATTTAGACAAAAATCGTGCTTTTTTATAATATGAAGAATAAGCATGAAACTGATTTTTGTGAAAAAAAACTATCTAAGAAGGAATAAATTAGCGAAATTGGTATTACTCTTAAATAAGAAAATGAAATAAAAATTAAAAAAAGAAAAAATAAAGAAAAACAAAGTGAAGTTTTCCAACAGAAAAACTATCTAAGAAGGAATAAATGAAGTTTGTATAAAAAACCGTTTAAGGACTAAATTAGGGGTATTGGTATTGCCCTTAAAGAAAAATAAATGGAATAAAAAACTTAGACATTTTTGAAAAGTAAAGAAAAAGAAATTTTCTATGGGAGAATAAACTAGTGGCATTGGTCTTACCATTCAACAAGAATGAAAAATTAAAATATATAATAACTTTTTCACAAAATTTCCATAGAAATAAAGTTTCTTTTATAATACACAAAAATATGTATAAAATAGTGAAATTTTCTGCAAAAACGAAGTTATCTAAGAATGAGTGAACTAGTCACATTAGTATTACCCATTTAAGAAGAAAAAAATAAAAATGAAAAGAATCAAGATAATGAAGTTTTCTAAAGGAGAATGAATTAGTGGGGTTTATATTACCCTTTATAAAATTAAAAATATTAATGAGAAAGGCACACATTGTACACCAAATTTAACTTCTTTATAGTGTGCAAGAATAAGCATATAATAATGATTTTTTTCAGCAAAAAATAAATTTTATTGAGATGGAATGATTAGTGGATTGTTATTGCCATTAAAGAAAATAAAATGACATAAAAACTAAATCAAAACAAAATAATGAATTTTTCTAACAAAAATGAATTGTGACTTTGGTATTACCCTTTAAGAAGAAGAAAATAAAAATAAAAAATAAAGTTTTCTAAGAAAACATTGGTATTAGTGTATTTCCTTTATGAAGAAAGGAAATGAAAAATAATAAAACAAATAATGGCAGTAACTATAGGAAGAAATTATGCCAAAAAAGATCAAGGATACAATGGCTATTTGAAGAGGAGAGTAGCACAATCTTCTTTCTGCGGTGAGCATCTCTAAGGAGAAAGAACAATAGAATTGAAAGGCTTCAGCTGCCTGATGGTTCTTTTTATGAAGAAGTCCAACATTTGCCGAATCATGTAGTCGGATTTATAAGAATCTATACAGCATATAAGGAACTGTGACGGTAGACAACATTCTTTGTTGCGTTCAACAGAATGTGACGGGGCGAAGAATGCACGACTGGACGTTCCGTACATAGCTTAAGAGGTCAAAACTGCACTCTTTCAAATGTAACTGACTAATGCACCTGGACTAGATGGTTTTATGGCCCATTTTTTCAACGTAATTGTGTCATTTGTCGAGAAGAAGTAACAAGGACAATACTGAATATCCTAAATGGCGTTCAAGAATTAGGGGAGGTCAACCAGACTTTGTTCGTCCTGATTCCAAAAGTTCTTGGGCCATCTTCTCTTTCCCAATTTAGAATGGTTAGTTTATGCAATGTTGTCCTAAAAATCGTCTCTAAAGTGCAAGCTAATAGACTAAAGGAGGTGTTGCAGGAAAAAAATCAGAAGAGCAATCAACATTTGTCTTGGGACGATTAATCACAGATAATATTTTGACTATGTACGATTACTAGCACTTTATGAAGAACAAGAGAAGAAACTCACAGTATTGTGCTCTAAAACTCGAGATGATGAAGGCCCATGATAGGGTCAAGTGGGATTATCTTCGACCAATCATGTTGAAGTTGGGCTTTAGTGAGAGATGTGTGATGTCGTCTATCATGAGAATTGCCACACCAGTCCCTTTTTTGATGCTTTTAATGGTGAACATACTGAGGTTTTCAAACCCACTAGGGGGTCCTTCAGGGGGACCCCATCTCTTCGTATTTCTTTTTGGCAGCTCAAGGCCTGTCTTGCCTGTTGAGGGGCAAGGGAAACTCAAAAAATTATCGAGCATCGTAGTGCCCCCTTCATCTTTTATTTGCAAACGACGGCTTGCTATTTGAAAAGGCATCTATAGAAGGAGCAGCGGAAATAAGAGAGGTAATTGATATCTATTGTGAGGCATCTGGTCAACGAGTAAACCTTGCTAAGAGCTCGTTCCATTTTAGTAAAGGGCGCCCAAACAGTACAAGAGAATCCATGAACCTTGTACTATAGGTTCCAAAAGTCTCTTAATGATCGCTACCTTGGTCTACCCTCATATGTGGGTAGAAGCAAAAAAGTGACCTTTCAAGTATTTCAAAGATCTGTTTTGGAAATTCAAGGATGGATCGAACAGATCCTCTTGGCAGGAGGGAAACATGTGCTCATAAAATCAACGGCCCAGGCAATTCCTACTTATTCAATGGCCATTTTTTAATTGCTAAGGGGACTTTGTGAGAAGATTACATCACTTATCTGGTGAGGCAACAAGCAAGGAAAGTGCAAGCCTAATTGGGTGTCATGGGACACACTCACGATGTCGAAGTATATGGGGCACTACTAGGAAAAGGTTTATATGTGAACACAAATGAGTGGTGGGCTGGACGAGTCCCCGTCACAGCTATTTTGGAAAGTTTGCGGTTGCAGGTAATAAATTGCAACTACCACAATTAGTTTAACATTAGTGGCAGGCGTTACGTCTTGTCCCTCACACGTAGAATCTTCCATACATTTTTGTGTGTGCATAACTCACCTCTAGCAGGTGCGTCTAGGTACTCGAAACGTATCCGAGCAGTGGCGGTAATCTCCTATAAACCGCCACTAGTTGGTCATGCCCGGTCCCCACTGTTGGCAGAATATAGCTGTGGCAGGTACCTAAATACGTCCAATACAGCTAAACCCGTCCATGAAAGTTTCATCCCCCCCCCCAAAACCACCCCTCCCTCTCGTGAAAAGGCAGTTTCAAATCTTCTCGATTGTACGCCGCCCTCGCCCTCCAACCCCGTGCCTTGCTGCCGCCGCACCCCTCCTCTGCTAATGCACCATGCTCGCCGCCGCGGTCGTCCTCCTACGCCGCATCGGCTCTCATCGTTGCGCGCCTCCAACCCCCCTCCCTCCGCCGCCATGGCCCGACCCAAAACCCTAGTTGGGACCCTCCTCTATCGCAGCCCCCTCCTTGTGGGGGCCCTTCTCTGTCGTGGCCCCCTCGTCATTGTGGCCCCCTAGTCGTCGGTCCTCCTCCGACGCCGCCCCCTAGTCGCCATAGCTTCCTCCGCCAACAGCAGGGGCATGACACCACCACCGTCATCCGACTCCTCCACCTCCGAGGCTACTCTTGATCCCTCCTCCGTCTCACGCTCAAGTTGTGCACAGGTAAGTAATGTGTATACATTGTAGTCGAATATTAGTATTAGATTCACATATTCTTGCCTGAAAGATCTTCTCGATTCTCCGCCGCCCTCGCCAGTTTTTGTCCCTTGGCTTCAAGTCGCTTCTGGTCCTTGGCTTCGAGCCACTTTGACTGTTTGACTAAGAAAATCCTAAAAATAGGACATATTCTTGCACACTTAAAGACAAAAAAAATTAAAGTTGACTTAGATAGCTAGCGTAACTTTGGCTGAGCAAGTGAAAAGCGAACTATTCAGCACTTACATATCAATTGGTCAAGTTTGATGTACAAAATGCTCTCCTTGTGCATAACGTTCCACAATAAAATGGACGAACAATCTAGTTATATTCACTTCACCATATGTTGCCCTTTCTATCTAAGGGTCGAAGACTAATATATTAGTGCAAAAACAATGGATGAGTAATCGATGCTAAATATGACATGGTGGTAACAGATGAAAGTGCGACAACTCTAGATATACAACTCCAGATGTCATTATGTATGTGGTTGGTATAAGTATTTTGCTACATGAGTATCTTAGAAGTTGTGGCTTAGCTACTGACATGGCACTTGGCTAGCTATCTAGAAGAGACGATCATGCCCAGGACATAATTTGAAGAAGCAAAGAGCAAATACTGCACCTATACAAACAAGAAAACCAAGTAGTGCATATACCAATACATAGATTTTGATATGATCTTTCGTAGTACTTGTTGCTGGTGCTATTATTGGTGATATTCCCACCACCCCTTGTTGATCATAATCCGATTAGTCCTATGTTTAATATATTTACATAATTGGCAGCCTTTTATTCTATCCATGTCTTATCCGTATCGATATTCACATGCATATTTATTTGGAGTGCTCCAACAATACATGGCTTCAAAAGAGGGTAAAAATATCGTCAAACGTTGATGAATTTCCGTTTTGTCGGATTTCAGACACTCAATGTTTCCTTTTTTTTAGCATAATCCATGCCCTATTTTTTGTCCATTCTTTAACTTATAGAATTATTCCATAACATGAACGTAGGCAATGAACGAAGTATGCCACTTATGTGGTGGCAGGAGACTAGGTGCAAGTTACAAAGTTCACCTAACTTCTACTGAGATCTGTGTCGGTCGTCACAACGACTTTATGGAGTGGACAGTAAGCTCTATTTAATTAGTGTTATAACATGTGGTTTCTAATGTTGCTCCCACAATTATCTAATTTTGTTTTCTTTTTATTATGCTCAGTGTATCCCTTGTTGGGGAAGAGAGGAGTTCATGCATGTCACCAACCTGGCCATCCATGGGGAGTGGAAAATTCAGTTTCACATGATGCTATTAAAAATGGCATTCCCTTGACATTCCCTCTCACCAACGAGGGAGGAAGAACGTATTTCCATGGTCAAAATTGGATTGACATTGCCACACAATTCGGGATGCAAGCTGAGAAGTCGTTCTTACCTTTTCTTAACGAATTTGAGGAGGGTCATCAAGGCGACAGCAAAATCTATGTGTGGTATGATGTCCAACAATCGCCATAGTACGTACTATTGATGGTGATCAGGATGTCGTATATATATATGTATTGCTTTCTGAGCTATAGCACTTTATAAACATATATGGTGTATGCCCTATTATTTTATTGTACCGTGTAAGTACTAAACATTAGCGAGTTGTTAGACATATATATGTTTATTGCTTTATGTTGTACTAATATCATTGCTTGATAACAATTAGCTAGTGGTTACGTATGCCTTTATTTTAATGTTGCGGCGTATTGCAATTTATGATCTAAGTTTCATGCAAAAGTAACCATGGCAACAAAAATGCTACCATGGCTGTAGAATTTTTAATTTGCATGACAAAGTGGCGGGCACTGAAACATGTCCACCACTGCTTTAACTTCAAGCATTGGTTGGCAAGGTTGTGTGCTTGCCACTGCAGACTCTCTACCAGTGGTGGGCAGCCGCCCGCCACTTATGCGTCCTAGGAGCCTGACCCGTCATTGCTGGCCTTTTTGCACCCTCCCCACAACTAGGCATTCCTGCAGTAGTGGGGGCTTAGGCTTTAGAGACATTGAGCTTTTCAACTTGGCCTTGTTAGCACGTCAAGTGTGGAGAATTTCGCAAACACTGGAATTACGTAGCGGTAAGATCCTGACACTAGTAGAAAACTGGGCTTTGGTCACAGGGCAATATTCACATTAGTCCCGGTTCAGTCACGAACCGGGACTAATGTGAGCATTGGTCCCGGTTCGTGCGGCCAGGGGCCTGCCGGGCCTCGTGGGGGCATTGGTCCCGGTTCGTTCGGACCCTTTGGTCCCGGTTGGTGGGACAAACCGGGACCAATGGGCCACGCTCCTGGCCCACCACCCTTTAGTCCCGGTTCATACCACAAACCGGGACTAAAGGGCTGGTCCTAGTTGCGGCCAGTGTTTAGTCCCACCTCGCCAACCGAAGGGCGCTCACACCAGTTTATAAGCCCGTCCCTCTCTGCGTTGTTGAGCTCCTCTTAAAGTGAAAATAGATGCCCTTATACAGGGAATTTGACCTAAATTCACAGTAAATTTCATAGAAATTTATTATGAATTTAGGTTGAATTTCCTCTATAAGCGCATCTATGTTCATTTTTTTATAGTAAATAAAATAAATAAACCTTAATAAAATAAATAAAAATAAATAAACCATAATAAAATAAAATAAAATAAACTATAGTAACTAAAATAAATAAACCTTAATAAAATAAATAAAAATAGCAGCAGTAAAATAAATAAAAATAAAATAATTAAAGTAAAATACATAAGTAATTAGAAATAAAATAAATAAGTTTTTGTTGTAAGTAGAAACAAAACAAAACAAATAAAGCAAAAGAGAAAACAAAAAACAGAGTAAAAAAATTATGCCACCTACTGGGCCACCACGGCCTGAATACGACTTGAAACCCATCCGTGGGCCAGGATTCAGGCCCGCAGAAGGACCAGTAGGCCCCACAGGCAAAGAGAACGGTTAGGCCCGAAAGCCTGCAGTTGAGAGGAGCTCGAGAGGGTGGGCGCAGCAGCGCTTATAAACCACTCTCGAGCCCTCTCAACTAGCGAGGTGGGACTAAACTTTTGACGCGGGGCAGCACAAGGCCTTTGGTCCCGGTTGGTGCCACCAACCGGGACTAAAGGGGGCATTGGTCCCGGTTCGTGGCACCAACCGGGACCAAAGGCCTTTAGTCCCGGTTGGTGCCACGAACCGGGACCAAAGAGTTCCCTATATATACCCCATCGCCACAGCAGAGCACTCCACAGTGCTCTGTTTTTTCTGGCCGGCGAGGGGAGGGCATTTGGGTGCTCTAGCTCACCTCCTATGCACATGAGGTGTTCGATGAAATGTCTGAGCCACACTAGTTAATCTTTCTCCTCTCGAAACTCGACCTCCGAGCTCCATTTTCCCCGAGATTTGTCTAGGTTTAGCGGTCCGTCACGTCCCGTCCCCGTCTTCACCGCCGTCGATCGCCCGCGCCGATCTCGTCGCCAGCACCACCGTGGTGAGCCTCTTGTTCTTATCTTCTTTCTGAAAGGAAAAAATTCTTACTTTAGATAGTTACTTGTCTAATTTTGTTACTTTTATTATTCCTTCTTATTACATAGTGCGATGGTTTTGGTATCCGCCCCCGTCGGCCCTCGTCCTGTCTATGATTCGGATGTGGTATATATTATCTTTTTATAACTATTTGGTTCATTTATTGTTTATGACAAATATACCGACCAACGTGACATAGATTTTATTTATCTAGGAGGTGGTTGAACCGGAAATTCTAACCGACCCTATTGTCGAGAGGTTAAATTTAGTTGAAGAAGAAAACAATTACTTGAAGGAAAAAATAAAAAAATTGAGGAGGAGAAGATGATATTGGAGTTGCATGTTGCGGATGTCGTCGATGATCACAAGATCAAGATGGATGCAATGCGCTTGAAGATTAGAAAGATTAGAAAATATGCCATTCATACCGAGGCTTGGTATCATTATGCCGTTGGATCAATTGTTACCTTGGTTGCGATTATGATCGCATTTGTTTTCGCATTGAAATGTTTTACATAGTTTCAATGTATGGTTTAATTAATTAGATGCTCTGGAGAGCTATATATATGTTGTTAGATGAGAACTATGTATGTACTTTGGTTTTAATGTGATGATGAACTTCTATTAATTTGGTCACTTAATTATCTATTCATGATGTTCTGTAATGGTTTTTGACACACTTAATTATATATAATGCACGCAGATGAACCGGCAATGGATGTACGGTGACAGACACACCTCCGAGTACATTAAGGGCGTGCATGATTTTCTCGAAGTGGCTGAGGCAAACAAGCAGAATGGTTTTATGTGTTGTCCATGCCCTATATGTGGGAATACGAAGTCTTACTCTGACCGGAAAATCCTTCACACCCACCTGCTTTACAAGGGTTTCATGCCACACTATAATGTTTGGACGAGGCACGGAGAAATAGGGGTTATGATGGAAGACGGCGAAGAAGAAGAGGACGATGACAACTATGTGCCCCCTGAATACGGTGATGCTGCAACGGGGGAAGCTGCTGAAGATCAAGAGGAACCAGACGATGTGCCCAATGATGCTGCAAGGGGGGAAGCTGCTGAAGATCAAGAGGAACCAGTGCCCGATGATGATGATCTCCGCCGGGTCATTGTCGATGCAAGGACGCAATGCGAAAGTCAAAAGGAGAAGCTGAAGTTCGATCGCATGTTAGAGGATCACAAAAAAGGGTTGTACCCCAATTGCGAAGATGGCAACACAAAGCTCGGTACCGTACTGGAATTGCTGCAGTGGAAGGCAGAGAATGCTGTGCCTGACAAAGGATTTGAGAAGCTATTGAAAATATTGAAGAAGAAGCTTCCAAAGGATAACGAATTGCCCGACAGTACATACGCAGCAAAGAAGGTCGTATGCCCTCTAGGATTGGAGGTGCAGAAGATACATGCATGCCCTAATGACTGCATCCTCTACCGCGGTGCGTACAAGGATCTGAACGCATGCCCGGTATGCGGTGCATTGCGGTATAAGATCAGACGAGATGACCCTGGTGATGTTGACGGCGAGCCCCCCAGGAAGAGGGTTCCTGCGAAGGTGATGTGGTATGCTCCTATAATACCACGGTTGAAACGTCTGTTCAGAAACGAAGAGCATGCCAAGTTGATGCGATGGCACAGTGAGGACCGTAAGAAAGACGGGAAGTTGAGAGCACCCGCTGACGGGTCGCAGTGGAGAAAAATCGAGAGAAAGTACTGGGCTGAGTTTGCAGCTGACCCAAGGAACGTATGGTTTGGTTTAAGCGCGGATGGCATTAATCCTTTCGGGGAGCAGAGCAGCAATCACAGCACCTGGCCCGTGACTCTATGTATGTATAACCTTCCTCCTTGGATGTGCATGAAGCGGAAGTTCATTATGATGCCAGTTCTCATCCAAGGCCCTAAGCAACCCGGCAACGACATTGATGTGTACCTAAGGCCATTAGTTGAAGAACTTTTACAGCTGTGGAATGGAAACGGTGTACGTACGTGGGATGAGCACAAACAGGAGGAATTTAACCTGCACGCGTTGCTGTTTGTAACCATCAACGATTGGCCCGCTCTCAGTAACCTTTCAGGACAGACAAACAAGGGATACCACGCATGCACGCACTGTTTAGATGACACTGAAAGTATATACCTGGACAAATGCAGGAAGAATGTGTACCTGGGCCATCGTCGATTTCTTCCGACCAACCATCAATGTCGAAAGAAAGGCAAGCATTTCAAAGGCGAGGCAGATCACCGGAAGAAGCCCGCCATGCGTACCGGTGATCACGTACTTGCTATGGTCAATGATTTACACGTAATCTTTGGAAAGGGTCCCGGCGGACTAGCTGTTCCGAATGACGCTGAGGGACACGCACCCATGTGGAAGAAGAAATCTATATTTTGGGACCTACCCTACTGGAAAGAGCTAGAGGTCCGCTCTTCAATCGACGTGATGCACGTGACGAAGAACCTTTGCGTGAACCTGCTAGGCTTCTTGGGCGTGTATGGGAAGACAAAAGATACACCTGAGGCACGGGAGGACCTGCAACGTTTGCACGAAAAAGACGGCATGCCTCCGAAGCAGTATGAAGGTCCTGCCAGCTACGCTCTTACGAAAGAAGAGAAAGAAATCTTCTTTGAATGCCTGCTCAGTATGAAGGTCCCGACTGGCTTCTCGTCGAATATAAAGGGAATAATAAATATGCCAGAGAAAAAGTTCCAGAACCTAAAGTCTCATGACTGCCACGTGATTATGACGCAACTGCTTCCGGTTGCATTGAGGGGGCTTCTACCGGAAAACGTCCGATTAGCCATTGTGAAGCTATGTGCATTCCTCAATGCAATCTCTCAGAAGGTGATCGATCCAGAAATCATACCAAGGCTAAGGAGTGATGTGGCGCAATGTCTTGTCAGTTTCGAGCTGGTGTTCCCACCATCCTTCTTCAATATCATGACGCACGTCCTAGTTCATCTAGTCGACGAGATTGTCATTCTGGGGCCCGTATTTCTACACAATATGTTCCCCTTTGAGAGGTTCATGGGAGTCCTAAAGAAATATGTCCGTAACCGCGCTAGGCCAGAAGGAAGCATCTCCATGGGCCATCAAACAGAGGATGTCATTGGGTTTTGTGTTGACTTCATTCCTGGCCTTAAGAAGATAGGTCTCCCTAAATCGCGGTATGAGGGGAGACTGACTGGAAAAGGCACGCTTGGAGGGGACTCAATAATATGCAGGGACGGATATTCTTGGTCTCAAGCACACTACACAGTTCTACAGAACTCTACCTTGGTGACCCCGTATGTCGATGAACACAAGAACAGTCTGCGCTCCAAACACCCGGAGCAGTGTGACGACTGGATTACATGTGAACACATCAGGACTTTCAGCAGTTGGTTGGAAACACGTCTCAGAGGTGACACCACTGTTTGTGATGAGTTGTACTCGTTGTCCAGGGGACCATCTTCGACTGTATTGACTTACAAAGGATACGAGATAAATGGGAATACATTTTACACGATCGCCCAAGATCAAAAGAGCACCAACCAAAACAGCGGTGTCCGCTTTGATGCAGCAACCGAGAGGGGAAAGGACACATATTATGGTTACATAATGGACATATGGGAACTTGACTACGGACATGATTTTAAGGTCCCTTTGTTTAAGTGCAAATGGGTCAATCTGTCAGGAGGCGGGGTACAGGTAGACCCACAGTACGGAATGACAACAGTGGATCTGAACAATCTTGGGTACACTGACGAACCGTTCGTCCTAGCCAATGATGTGGCACAGGTTATCTATGTGAAGGACATGTCTACCAGACCGAGAAAAAGAAAAGATAAGGAAGCGAATACATCATACGATGAGCCAAAGCGCCACATAGTTCTTTCAGGAAAAAGGGACATTGTGGGAGTGGAGGGCAAGACAGACATGTCTGAAGATTATGAAAAGTTTCATGAAATTCCTCCCTTCAAAGTCAAGGCTGACCCAAGCATCCTGATAAACGATGAAGATTATCCATGGTTACGGCGCAATAAGCAAATGACACAAGCGAAGAAAAAGTGAAGACTTTCTCCCGCAACTATTATGATGATACCATGCCAACTTTGTAACAGACGAGTATGATACCATTGTCCGTTTTGTACACGAAGTGCATCTAGTTTTTGCCGTAACCCTCTCAACTTTCTTGCACATGCTATGTGGATGAAATGATGATACCATGCCAACTTTCAACCTTTTCAGAGTTCATTTGAAATGCTTTTCAATTTTAGGGTCTTATAGCTCAAAATAATTAGTAAATGCATGAAAAATAACAGGCCAAAAATTAAAAATTATGCCACCTACTGGGCCACCACGGCCTGAATACGATTAGAAACCCATCCATGGGCCAGGATTCAGGCCCGCAGAAGGCCCAGTAGGCCCACAGGCATGTACAGAGAGGTTAGGCCCGTAAGCCTGCTTTAGAGAGGAGCTCGACAGCTCAGGCGCACCGCACCTTATAAACAGGTGCGGCTCTCTCTCAGCTAGCGAGGTGGGACTAAACTCACCACCACGCCGCTGTGCAAGGCCATTGGTCCCGGTTGGTGGCACGAACCGGGACCAATTCCACCCTTTGGTCCCGGTTGGTGCCACGAACCGGTACTAATGAGGCTGTGGCCCCACGAGCACCTTTAGTACCGGTTCGTGGCACGAACCGGTACTAGAGTTTCTTACTAAGCAGTTTTTTAGTCCCACCTCGCTAGCTGAGAGGCACTAGGAGCGGTTTATAAGCCCTGAGTGCAGAGACGATGAAGAAGAGGCGCAATGCTCACGTTGCTTAGCTTCAAGCCTTGAGGAATAAGGTAGACTGCATGGAGCTATGTGCAGTGCAGTCTACACTATTCCGAAAGGCTTGAAGCAAATCAACGAGCATTGCGCCTCTTTTTTATTTTTAATAACTTATTACAACTCCGGACTTCTTGTGTTCCGACAAAATAAAATAAACTTTAATAAAATTTATGAAACTAAAATTAACAAAGTATTTTCTGTTCAAAACATTATAAGAAACCTCTAGTATTATTGAAACTAAAATCATATAAAATTGATGCAACTAAAATTATCGAAGTATTTTCTGTTCAAAATCATTAAAAGCAAAAAGAATTTTCATAAAGAACTTTTTTTGATAGAAACTTTAATAGCAAAAGGAATTATCATAAAGTAAAATAAATAAGTAATTAGAAACAAAATAAAAGAAAATAAATAAGTTTTTTGTTGTAAGTAGAAACAAAACAAAATAAATAAAGCAAAAAAGAAAAGAAAAAAACTAAATACAGCAAAAAGAATTTTCATAAAGAACTTTTTTTGATAGAAACTTTAATAGCAAAAAGAATTATCATAAAGTAAAATAAATAAGTAATTAGAAACAAAATAAAATAAAATAAATAAGTTTTTTGTTGTAAGTAGAAACAAAACAAAATAAATAAAGCAAAAAAGAAAACAAAAAACTAAATACAGCAAAAAAATTGTTGGGGCGCTGTCCGCTGGGCCCTCCAACCCTCGGGTTTGCAAATACAGGCCTAGAAGGGCTAGAGGGCTCAACGGGCAGCGCGCCAAAGTTAGGCCCAGAAGCCTGCTATAGAGAGGAGTTCGAGACAGCAGCCGCAGCGGGGCTTATAAACCACTCCGAGCCCTTCTCAACTAGCGAGGTGGGACTAAACTTTTGGCCGCGACGCGGGCAGCAAGAGGCCTTTGGTCCCGGTTGGTGCCACCAACCGGGACTAAAGGGGTGCATTGGTACCGGTTCGTGGCACCAACCGGGACCAATGCCCCCCTTTAGTCCCGGTTGGTGCCACCAACCGGGACCAAAGGCCGCCGCTTCCCGCCCTTTGCGCTGCTGAAAAGAGGGCTTTGGTCCCGGTTGGTGCCACGAACCGGGACTAAAGGCTTTGCTATATAAGTTCACACTTAGGAAATTTTCAGAGTTACCTAGCGGTTGCCGCCCCGACGACGCCGACGCCGCCCGCCGCCCCGATGCCGCCAGGCTGCCCCGACGCCGCCCGCCGCCCCCGCCGTCGCCGTCGCCCGTGCCCGTCGTCGCCGTCGCCGTTGCCCGCGCCCTCGCCGTCAGCCGTGCCCTGCCCCGACGCGTGCCGCCCCGGCCCGTCCTCGTCGTCGCCGTCGCCCTGCCCCGCCCTTCGCCGCCGACGCCTCTGCCCCTGCCCCGACCACGCCGCCGTCACCTCTGACCCTGCCCCGACGCGCCGCCGTCGCCTTGGTCAGGGCCGGCACTGCCCCCTAATTCCTCCATGTTTTTTCTGCACATTTATATGCTTAATTATATGTATATGTATGAGTATATGTATGTTTGTATATATGTTTATATGTCCTTTTTGTAGATCTTTTTTTGCATTTTCTCCGTGTATATGTATGTATATATGTTCTCTGTGTATATATATATGTTCATGTATATATGCAAAAGATAGGTTTTTAGAAAAGTTAGGATTTTTTCTGTTCATAGATTTTTTGGTGATATTAATTATTGTAGAATATGCAAATGTTTGTATATTCATATGAACAATGCATTAGGCAAAACCTTTACTTTTTTCGAAATTTTCTATTTGAACATTTTTTTATGAATGAGAGGAAAAAGGAAATAAGAAGAGGAAGAAAGGAGATGAAGAGAAGAGGAAGAAGAGGAGAAATAAATAAGAAGAGGAAAAAAGAAGAAAAAGAAGAGGAGAAGAAGAAAGGAATAGAAGAGAAGAAGAAAAAATAGAAAAAATTCTATTTTTTCTTCTTCTCTCCTCTATTCCTTTCTTCTTCTCCTCTTTTTTTCTTCTTTTTTTTCTTCGATCTGCTCCTCTATTCTGTCGTCGTCGATATACCCCTCTCCCGATAACTTCAACACGAGGGGGGGTCGATATACCCCCTCCCCGATAATATTATTTTCCCATGTACGTTCATTGTCGTTGTCGATATAACCCCCTCCCGATAACTTCAACACGTGGGGGGGGGTCGATATACCCCCTCCCCGATAACATTATTTTCCCATGTATGTATGTCGTCGTTGTCGATATATATAACTCCCTCCCAGATAACTTCGACATGATGGACGGTCTATATTTATACCCCCTCTCGACTGTGATAACTTATACCACGGGAGCACCCCCGGCCCTCTCGCTCGACCAAAACTCTCGATCACACCCAAACGTAGAAAAAACCGATGTCGGTCTCCTACCCCCTCCCGCCGCGCCCCTACCCTTGAAGCGTTGTTGAGGCCACCCCAAACCCAGAATAAGCTAGGTCTACGTTCGCACTAACCACCTGCTGTCATGTTTGTGTAATAATTGCCATGTTGTAATATTTGCAGAAATAATGGAGCACGGACGAGACGAGCAAGCAGAAGAGGTGTTGGGGGACATAATCTTAGCCGGAGGTAATATCTTGTCGTATCTTAACGACAATGATGGTCTGGAAGAACAGGGTGAAGAAGCAGGCTACGGTGATCGAAGAGTGGAGGAGGAAAGACATGATTATGATGGCTCCGGTGACCCAATGCTGGTGCAAGAAGGAGCCCGTGGTGACGGCTTCGGTGACCGAACAGAGTCCGGCCAGGTAAATATATTAGTTAAGCCTGTGCTGACTAGCTAATTGATGCATTCATTGTTTTGGTATGTACACATATTAATTAACACTCGTCTTTCTTCTTTTTTCTAGCCCTCCGGATCGAGCACAACTGCGGTAAAGAGACGAGGCCCGAAGAGAAAGTTGCGCTCGGATGAAAGGTTTGAGATCACAGCAATCGCGCGCGACGGCCAACCGATTGAACCCATCCGGACAAAGGATGCATTTGCTGCTCAGTGCGGGGTTCTAGTTAGGGACAAGATCCCGATCAGCATCCACCAATGGTATAAGCCTAAGAAGGAAGACCCTGAGGTGTCTTATGTCAATGATATGCAGAAAGATGATCTTTGGACTGAGCTGAAGGCAAATTTCACCCTACCGCCAGAGGAGGATCCGGAGAAGCCAGTTAAAGAGCAATTAATCAAGTCTCATGCTCTTAAGAAGATGGCAGACCTATTCAGGAGGTGGAAGAATGAGCTGAAAACGTTTGTCGACAAAGAAGAGACACCAGAATTCATCGGCCGGTATGAGAAGATCAGAGATCACTGGCCCGCATTTGTGGCCCACAAGACATCGGAAAAGAGTAAGAAGATGTCAGCGACAAACAAGAAGAATGCTGCGAAGAAGAAGCTTCACCATCGCACGGGGTCAGGTGGCTACCTCAAAGCCCGGCCTAAGTGGGCCAAGGCTGAGAATGATCTGCTTGAAAAAGGGATCGAACCACAGACAATGAACTGGACAGACCGTTGCCGGACTTGGTTCTTCGGGGCTGGCGGAACCTTGGACCCTGTATCAGGGAGGTGCGTTTGGACGAACGAGCTTTTGAGAATACCAGTCAAGAAGATTCAGCAATATATCGATGCAGCGCAGGAAGGGACGTTCGTTCCAGACAGAGAGAACGACGAGCTCACAATGGCCCTCGGGAATCCTGAGCACCCTGGACGGACACGAGGCACGCCAGGCTCCGTTCCGTGGAAGGCTGGTTTTCCGGACGCAGGCGGTTACAAAAGCCAGGAGAGGAGGAAAAAATGGAGCAGACCCAAATTCAGAAGCTGCACGAAAGGGTTCAAGCGCTAGAGGAACGAGACAGCAATCGACATGCCGAAACTACCCCCGAAGCTACCCCGCCATCTCAGCGGAGAAGCAGCGTGGCTTCCACCGAGCTGCTTCAGCTGGAGCATGTCTTGACGGCTCCTGCTAGCTACCCCGTGGATGCTATCACGGAGTCTCAACATTGCCACCTTATGGCGCAATGGCAGAACTTCAAAGTCAAGGCGGCTGTTGGCTCTGTTTTACCTCCTGAACCCGGCGCAACCTACCATTGCCGGCCGATTCCAGAAGGATATGCTAGGGTGATGGTGGATGAAATAACGGAGGGATTTGAGGACCTCCAGCTTGACCACCCTACCGGTGAAGGGGAGACTCGGCTGGGTTTAGCTCTGAAGACTCCGTGCCTATGGCGGAAGGAGCTCATCAACCTTCCGAACTGGACGGCTCCGGCGAGTAAGGGCAGTCCGCCTCCTCCTCCGCCTCCTCCTCCGGCGAGTGATCAGGGCACTCAGCCTCCTTCTCCGGCGCGTGGCGGCACTCCGCCTCCTCCTCCGCCTCCTCCTCCGGCGAGTGATCAGGGCACTCAGCCTCCTTCTCCGGCGCGTGGCGGCACTCCGCCTCCTTCTCCGCCTGCGCCGGCGCGCCAGAGCAGCCAGCCTCCTCCTTCTCCGCCTCGTCAGCAAGGGCGGAAGAGACCCGCCGCCGCTGCGGCTGCTCCGGCGCGTCGTAGTCCTTCTCCTCCGCCTCGTAAGCAAGGAAAGAAGACAGCCGCAGCCGCTCCGTCTGCTCTGCCGGCGTCTAGCAGTACAGCTGCCAGAGGCGGGAGGCAATACAGATTCGGTCCTTCTCTGAAGACTCCAGAGAAGTTACCATACGAGAGGACCGAGGAGGAAACCAGGAAGATCGTGCGAGCCGAAGTGACAAACTTCTTTGAAGGGGTGAAAGCAAAGAAACATCCACCTCCGGAGGAGAAGGTAGATCCGGTGAAAGCAAAGCGCACTCTGGCTGCCCTGACAAAACCACCAAAGTCTCCGCCGAGAGGCAACTATGAGCGCATTCTTGCAAAGACATATGCCGAAGCGGAGCGGTCGGGAAGTACTGTCAGTGATCAAAGGTTAAAAGAACGACGAGCTGGGAAAAAAATTGCCCAGCTCGGCGAACAAGCGAACCAATCGTGCCCCCCGCTCAAGGTGTCAAAAGACATCGTCGCTAATGATCCGAGGATGGTGCCCGGTTATAGCAATCTTGGAGATTACCTGCCCGACGATGTACATTATGAAATCATGGAGGTGGACGAACACAAATACCATTACGGGAAGCCTCTCGTCAAAGATGAAAGATCTCTAACAACGATGATGCGAAGATTACATGATTGGTACATGAAAACCTGCAGAGAGTCTGATGGGACGAGTACTTTGACGCTGAGAGTTAAACCGGAGCATGACCTCGTTGGAATTGAACTGCTGAATGTTCCATTTGAGGATTTCTTCCAGTTTTACAATCAAAAGGCCCTCGATAAAACAACGATCACTTGCTACTGTCTGTAAGTAGTACTACTTCTGTCATTAAGTCTCTCTATATAGGTCAGCTCTTTCATTGCATGTATTTATAATTATCCTCACTATATTATGCAGATTGAAGATCGCCGAATTGAAGAAAAGACAAATCGGTGATATTGGGTTCATTAACACAAATCTCATAGATGCATATACGGTTGAAAAACATCCCAAAGAAGCCGAGGCCAACTTGCTACAATCGTTGGTATTAAATCAAAACAAAGATATAATACTCTTTCCTTACAACTTCAAGTGAGTGTTACTGTCTTGTGCATATTCGGTTTCCCTTATTAGTCCAGGTTATGGTAATGTAATTGATGACTTATGCATGCATGCGCAGCTTCCACTATATTCTCCTAGAGATTAAGCTTGAGCAGGGAGTAGTAACCGTCTTAGACTCGAGACGAAAAGATCCCCAGGACTATGCGAACATGACTCAAATGCTCGAGAAGTAAGTTAAATCGATCATTATCCACCATATCAGCAACTTTGTTCATTTCCTGATATCAAGTAATTGTTTTCTTTGTCTGGCAGGGTTTGGAGAAAATTCACCACAAAAGCTCCGGGACTGCCGAAGAAGCTGCAATTTAAACACCCGAAAGTAAGTACTATAGTAGCATGTTCCGCGCATCTCCTAGTGATTCAAGCGCTAGTTTCATCAATACCATTTAGCATGCTTGCTTATCAGTTTGATTGACCTCTATTTCTTGTAAAGTGGTTGTGGCAGGAACCCGGGAATAATTACTGTGGATACTACGTTTGCGAGTCCATCCGCTACACGACCTGTGAGCGGGGCTACTCTGAAGAACAATATGAAGTGCGTAAGCAATAATATTCACAATTTTATTTTATTACCATCATTTGTGTTGAGTTTCATTTATTCATATATATATATGTATTGACCCCCTTCTTCAAATTAGATGTTTCGGAAGCGGGATGAACTCCTAGCACCAGATCGTATGCGAGGAATTCAAGAGGAATTGGCGGCATTCTTCCTTGACCACGTGATCGCTGAAAACGGAGAATACTATGTGGACCCTGTGTTCTTACAATTTAATTAGGAGATTGTATTGTAAGAGATAATTATTGTATATATGTAGCCGGTAGTGTCGGATAGATATACGAGAACTTGTTGTTCGACCAATCTCTCGGAGAAGGAGAGGTGGTCGATATCACTTCTCTCTGTATGCATATGTTCATGAAGATCTTCTGTTTCCTTCATTTGATTACTAGCTAGCGTGTCTAGTCCTCTCCATACGTATATAGTACGTAGCGTCGACCAAGCACGGAGATAAGAGAGGACACTTCTCTCTATTAATTAGCTAGCTAACACAATATATGAAACACCTAAATTAACCCCCCAACCCCCCCCCCCTTCAAAAAAACAAAAAACCCAGCCCCTGAAATGCTGACGCGTGGATGCCTATTGGTCCCGGTTGGTGACACCAACCGGGACAAAAGGCCCTGCCTATTGGTCCCGGTTGGTGGCACCAACCGGGACCAAAGGCCCCCCATGCCTGGGCTAGCAGCGGCGGCCACGTGGAGGACCTTCTGTCCCGGTTCGTGTAAGAACCGGGACTAAAGGGTTAGGGCTTTAGTAACGACCCTTTAGCCCCGGTTCAAAAACCGGGACAAAAGGCCCTTACAAACCAGGGTAAAAGCCCCTTTTCCTACTAGTGTGAGGCCTGTCTATTTTCCTAACATTGGCATTATCCAAGCAACTTTGAGCTCATCCCCTTCACAGGCGTGGTGATCTTTAGTGGAAGGAAGAGATATTTTGATGTTGGGACTTATCCATGGAATAGGCAATGGACAGTCTACGCGTGTCTGGCATGACAACTGGATCCATCAGATAGAAAGACTGGCTCCGGTGCGGCTATTTCAGATAACCCCCGGAGATGGTGTGAGAACTGATTGACCACACATCGGGATGGTGGAACAGAGGAGAACTAGCCGGATATTTCCTACCCATGGACATTGAGGCGATTTGTAATATACCATTAAGCATTGTCCAACAGGAAGATTTCTAGCTTGGCATCATGAAAAAAGGGGGGTCTTCTCTGTCAGATCGGCATACAAGTTGTTTTTTTGGACTAAATATCTGCATAATATTCTCAGTTAAATCGTTAGTACAACATAATCACATGGCATACAAGTTGTTAGTCCCAAGGAAAAAAGTATTAGGAGGATTGGCTAGAAGGGCAACCGAGCACAAGCTCCAATAGATCAGAGAAGACTTGGTCAAGGCTATGGAAGACAAAAGTACCGTTGAAGGTAATGGTGTTTGCTTTGCACCTTACCCAGCGGTCGCTACCTTCCAGTGCAGAGTTGCATCGACAACAAATGACAACCTTAGTGTTGTGAACTGTGTAAAGCTACAGATGGTACATGGCACTAGTAGAAAAAGGACCATTTGTCCCGGTTCTTAAGGGCCTTTTGTCTCGGTTGTTGAACCGGGACTAAAGTGTCGTTACTAATGCCCTGGGCCTTTAGTCCCGGTTCTTACATGAACCGGGACAGATGGGCCTCCACGTGGCTCGTGCGGCGAGCCCAGGCAGGAGGCCCTTTGGTCCCGGTTGGTGGCAGAAACCGGGACCAATAGGCATCCACACGTCAGCAGCTGGCAGGAGCTGAGGTTTTTTTTAAAGGGGGTGGTTTAGGGGTTTTGGGGGGCTAATTAGGTGTTTCATATATTGTGTTATCTAGCTAATTAATAAAGAGAAGTGTCCTCTTTTATCTCCGTGTTTGGTCGACGTACGCTATGTATTATACATATAGAGAGGACTCGACACGCTAGCTAGTAAGCAAATGAAGGAAACAGAAGATCATCATGAACATATGCATACAGAGAGAAGTGATATCGACCATCTCTCCTTGTCCGAGAGATTGGTCGAACAACAAGTTCTCGTATATCTATCCGACGCTACTGGCTACATATATACAATATAATTATCTCTTACAATATGATCTCCTAATTATATATGAACTCAGGGTCCACATGGTATTCTCCGTCTTTAGCGATCACGTGGTCAAGGAAGAATGCCGCTAATTCCTCTTGAATTGCTCGCATACGATCTGGTGGTAGGAGTTCATCCCGCATCCGAAAGATCTAATTTGAAGAAGGGGGTCAATACATATATATATGAATAAATGAAACTCAACACAAATGATGGTAATAAAATAAAATTGTGAATATTATTGCTTACGCACTTCATATTGTTCGTCAGAGTAGCCCCGCTCACAGGTCGCGTGGCGGATGGACTCACAAACGTAGTATCCATAGTAATTATTCCCGGCTTCCTGCCACAACCACAAGAAATAGAGGTCAATCAAACTGATAAGCAAGCATGCTATAAATGGAATTGATGAAACTAGCGCTTGAATCACTAGGAGATGCACGGAACATGCTAGTAGTACTTACTTTCGGGTGTCTAAATTGCAGCTTCTTCGGCAGTCCCGGAGCTTTTTTGGTGAATTTTGTCCAAACCCTACTAGACAAAGAAAACAATTACTTGATATCAGGAAATGAACAAAGTTGCTGATATGGTGCGATAATGTTGATTTAACTTACTTCTCGAGCATTTCAGTCATGTCCGCATACTCCTTAGGATCTTTTCGTCTCGAGTCTAAGACGGTTACTAGTCCCTGCTCAAGCTTAATCTCTAGGAGAATATAATGGAACCTGCGCACGCATGCATAACTCATCAATTACATTACTATAACCTGGACTAATAAGGGGAACCGAATATGCACAAGACAGTAACACTCACTTGAAGTTGTAAGGAAAGAGTATTATATCTTTGTTTTCATTTATTACGAACGATCGTAGCAAGTTGGCCTCGGTATCTTTGGCATGAAATTTAACCTCTTTTGCATCTGTGAGATTTGTGTTAATGAACCCAATATCACCGATTTGTCTTTTCTTCAATTCGGCGATCTTCAATCTACATAATATAGTGAGGATAATTATAAATACATGCAATGAAAGAGCTGACCTATATATAGAGACTTAATGACAGAAGTAGTACTTACAGACAGCAGCAAGTGATCGTTAATTTATCGAGGGCCTGTTGATTGAAAAACTGGAAGAACTCCTCAAATGGAACATTCAACAATTCAATTCCAACGAGGTCATGCTCCTCTTTAACTCTCAGCGTCAAAATATTCGTCCCCCCAGACTCTCTGCAGGTTTTCATGTACCAATCATGGAATCTTTGCATCATCGTTGTTAGAGATTTTTCATCTTTGACGAGAGGCTTCCCGTACTCATATCTGTGTTCGTCCACCTCCAAGAAATCATAATGTACATCGTCGGGCAGGTAATCTCCAAGATTGCTATAACCGGGCACCATCCTCGGATCATTAGCGACGATGTCGCTAGACACCTTGAGCGGGGGGCACGATTGGTCCGCTTGTTCGCCGAGCTGGGCAATATTTTCCCAGCTCGTCGTTCTGCTAACCTTTGATCACGATAGTACTTCCCGACCGCTTCGCTTCGAGAAATGACTTTTCAATAATGCGGTCATAGTTGGCTTTCGGCGGAGACTTTGGTGGTTTCTTCAGGGCATCCAGAGTGCGCTTCGCTTTCACCGGATCTATCTTCTCCTCCGGAGGTGGATGTTTCTTTGCTTTCACCCCTTCAAAGAATTTCGTCACTTCGGCTCGCACAATATTTGTCTTTTCCTCCACAGTCCTCTTGTATGGTAACTTCGGCGGAGTCTTCAGAGAAGGACCGAATCTGTATTGCCTCCCGCCTCTGGCTGTACTACTAGACGCCGGAGCATCCGGAGCGGCTGTCTTCTTTCGTGCTTGCTTACGAGGCGGAGGAGAAGGACTACGACGCTCCAGAGCATCCGGAGCGGCGGCGGGTCTCTTCCGCCCTTGCTGGCGAGGCGGAGAAGGAGGAGGCTGGCTGCTCAGGCACGCTGGCGCAGGCGGAGAAGGAGGCGGAGTGCCGCCACGCGCCGGAGAAGGAGGCTGAGTGCCCTGATCACTCGCCGGAGGAGGAGGCGGAGTGCCCTCACTCGCCGGAGGAGGAGGTGGAGGCGTCCAGTTCGGAAGGTTGATGAGCTCCTTCCGCCATAGGCATGGAGTCTTCAGAGAAGAACCCAGCCGAGTCTCCCCTTCACCGGTAGGGTGGTCAAGCTCGAGGTCCTCAAATCCGTCCATTATTTCATCCACCATCACCCTAGCATATCCTTCTGGAATCGGTCGGCAGTGGTAGGTTGCGCCAGGTTCAGTAGGTAAAACAGAGCCAACAGCCACCTTGACTTTGAATTTCATCCATTGAGTCATAAGGTGCCAATGTTGAGACTTCGTGATAGCATCCACGGGGAGCTAGAAGGAGCCGTGAAGACAGGCTCCTGCTGAAGCAGCTCGGTGGAAGCCACGCTGCTTCTCCACTGAGATGGCGGGGTAGCTTCGGGGGAAGCTTCGGCAGATCGTTTGCTGCGATTTGCTTCTCATTCCTCTATCGCTAGTACCCTTGCATGCAGCGCCTGCAGTTGGGTATGCTCCACTTTCTTCTCCTCTCCTGGCATTTGTAACCGCCTGCGTCCGGAAACCCAGCCTTCCACGGAATGGAGCCTGGCGTGCCTCATGTCCGTCCAGGGTGCTCAGGATTCCCGAGGGCCGTTGTGAGCTCGTCGTTCTCTCTGTCTGGAATGAACGTCCCTTGCTGGGCTGCATCGATATACTCCTGAAGCCTCGTGACTGGTATTCTTAGTTGCTCGTCCGTCCAAACGCACTTCCCTAATACAGGGTCCAAGGTTCCGCCAACCCCGAAGAACCAAGTCCGGCAACGGTCTGGCCACCTCAATGTCTCTGGTTCAACCCCTTTATCAAGCAGGTCATTCTCAGCCTTGGCCCACAACGGCCGGGCTTTGAGGTAGCCACCTGAACCCGTGCGATGGTGAAGCTTCTTCTTCGCAGCATTCTTCTTGTTTGTCACTGACATCTTCTTACTCTTCTCCAATGTCTTGTGGGCCACAAATGCAGGCCACTGATCTCTGATCTTCTCATACCGGCCGATGAATTCTGGTGTCTCTTCTTTGTCGACAAACTTTTTCAGCTCATTCTTCCACCTCCTGAATAGTTCTGCCATCTTCTTAAGAGCATCAGACTTGATCAATTGCTCTTTAACTGGCTTCTCCGGATCCTCCTCTGGCGATAGGGTGAAATTTGCCTTCAGCGCGGTCCAAAGTTCATCTTTCTGCATATCGGAGACATAAGACACCTCAGGGTCTTCTTTAGCCGGCTTAAACCATTGGTGGATGCTGATCGGGATCTTGTCCCTAACAAGAACCCCACACTGAGCAGCAAATGCTTCCTTTATCCGGATGGGTTCAATCGGTTGGCCATCGCGCGCGATTTCTATGATCTCAAACCTTTCATCCGAGCGCAACTCTTTCTTCGGGCCTCGTCTCTTTACCGAAGTTGTGCTCGATCTGGAGGGCTAGAAAAAAGAAGAAAGACGAGAGTTCATTAATATGTGTACATACCAAAACAATTAATGCATCAATTAGCTAGTCAGCACATGCTTAATTAATATATATACCTGGCCGGACTCTGTTCGGTCACCGGAGCCGTCATCACGGTGTCCTTCTTCCGCCGGCTTTGGGTCACCGGAGCCATCATGATCATGTCCTTCCTCCTCCATTTTTCGATCACCGTAGTCTGCTTCTTCACCCTGTTCTTCCAGACCATCGGTGTCGTTGAGAAACGAGAAGACGGCATCACTTCCGTGTGTGATTATATCCCCCAACACCGCTTCTATTGCTCCGTCTCAGGGGTCCATAGTTTCTGCAAATATTTACAACATGGCAATTATTATTCAAACATGACAGATGGATATATTATTCTCGAACGTTTGGGGTGGCCTCGATCGGCAACGCTTCAAGGGTTTGGGGTGGCCTCGACAACGCTTCAAGGGTTTGGGGTGGCCTCGACGACAACGCTCTTTTAACTTGGTAAATTTGGGTGGCCTCAAGAGAGTTTGTTGGGTAGGGGCGCGGCGGGAGGGGGTAGGAGACCGACATCGTTTTTTCTAGGGTTTGGGTGTCCTTGAGAGTTTTGGTCGAGCGAGAGGGCCGGGGGGTGCTCCCGTGGTATAAGTTATCACGGTTGAGAGGGGGTTATATCGACAACGACATACCCGATAAAAATAAGAAAAGGAAGAAGAAGAAGAAAAAAGAAGAAAAAAAGAGGAGAAGAAGAAAAAATAGAATATTTTCTATTTTTTCTTCTTCTCCTCTATTCCTTTCTTCCTCTCCTCTTTTTTTTCCTTTTTCCCTCTTCTTATTTATTTCCCCTCTTCTTCATCTTTTTCTTTTCCTTCTTCCTAAACTAAACATAAACTAAAATAATCCTAAAACTAAACAAAACTTCTCCTCCTCCCTTTTTATTTCTTATTCTTCTTTTTTTTCATCCTAAAACTTTATGAACAAAATTATAACAGAAAAAAACAATAAAAATTCTATGAACAATATAAAAATTCTATGAACAAAATTACAACAGAAAAAAATCCTATGAACAAAATTACAATAAAAAATCCTATGAACAAAATAATTCTATGAACAAAAAAAATTCTATGAACAAATTAAAAATTCTTTGCATATGAACATACAAACATTTGCATATTCTACAATATCATCATCATATTCTACAATAATATCACCAAAAATCCTAACTTTTGCATATGAATATACATACATCATCATCATCTACTACTACTACAATATGAACAAAAAAATCAATATATATGTGAACATGCCAAAAAAAGGGGGCCTGCTTCGTCGTCGGCGTCGGGGCGCGCCGGCGGCGTTGGGCGCGGCACGCGGTGGCATTGGGGCGCCGGGGGAAGGGGAGAGGAGGGGGAACGGCGTGGGAGGCTCACGACTGCAGTGCGAGCGGGGCGAGGTCGGGGGCAGGGCCTCGGCAGCGAGGGCGCTCTCGCGTGCGCGACGGTCGAGGTCGGGCCAGGGTGCGGTGAGGCCGGGACAGGGGCGACGGCTACGACGGAGACGGCGGATGGGGGCGGACGGGGGCGGCAGCCTGGCGGCGTCGATGTCGTCGCGTCGTCGGGGCGGCAACTACGAGATGAGAAGTGCAAATTTTTCACAAGTCCTGCTTATATACCCAGAGCATTGGTTCCGGTTCATAGCACAATCCGGGACCAATGCACCCTTTAGTCCCGGTTGGTGCCACCAACGGGACTAAAGGGGGGGCATTGGTCCCGGTTGGTGCCACGAACCGGTACCAATGCACCCCTTTAGTCCCGGTTTGTGGCACCAACCGGGACCAGAGGCCCTGTGCTGCCCGCGTCGCGGCCAAAACTTTAGTCCCACCTCGCTAGCTGAGAGAGCTCGAGAGTGGTTTATAAGCGTTGCTGCGCGAACCCTCTCGAGCTCCTCTCAACTGCAGGCTTGTGGGCCTAATTTGTCACGATGTGCTTGTGGGCCTACTGGGCCTCCTGCGGGCCTGAATCCTGGCCCATGGTTGGGTTTCTAGTCGTATTCAAGCCGTCGTGGCCCAGTAGGTGGCACTTTTTTATTTTTTTTGTTGTTTTATTTATTTTATTTTGTTTCTACTTACAACAAAAAACTTACTGTTGATATTTTTATTTATTTTGTTAAAGTTTATTTATTTTACTTTATTAAAGTTTTTTTTCTACTTATTTATTTTATTTTGTTTCTACTTATTTATTTTATTAAATTTTAATTTAATTTATTTTGTTTCTACTTATTTATTTTATTAAATTTTAATTTATTTTATTTTGTTTTTACTTATTTATTAAAGTTTATTTTGTTTCTTTCTGCTTTTCATGTTTTGAACAGAAAATACTTTGATAATTTCAGTGGCATGTATTTTATATAATTTTAGTTTAAAAAATACTAGAGGTTTATAAAAGCTTTTTAGTTCATTCCTTTTGCTATTAGAGTTTTATAGAAGTTTTTCAGTTAATTTTCTTTTTGCATGGTATCATCAATTGACCCACATAGCATGTGCAAGAAAGTAGAGAGGGTGGCGGCAAAAACTGGATGCTTTTCGTGTACAAAACGGACAATCTCTTTCGAAGTATCAGAGTTTCATGCGGAAACTCGTCTGTTACAAAGGGATTTTATTTTTTGAACTTATTTAAACTCCAGAGTTTTTCTGTGTTCAAAATGCACCATTCAAAGCCACATCATTAATTTTCAACCCTTTCTGACTTCATTTGTTATTTTTCATGTATTTATTGATTATTTTGAGCTATAAGACCCTGAAATTGAAAAGCATTTCAAATGAACTCTGAAAACGTTGAAAGTTGGCATGGTATCATCATTTCACCCACATAGCATGTGCAAGAAAGTAGAGATGGTTACGGCAAAAACTGGATGCACTTCGTGTACAAAACGGACAATCTTTTTCGAAGTATCAGGGTTTTATACGGAAACTCGTCTGTTACAAAGGGATTTCATTTTTTGAACTTATTTGAACTCCAGAGTTTTTCTGTGTTCAAAATGCACCATTCAAAGCCACATCATCAATTTTCAACCCTTTCTAACTTCATTTGTTATTTTTCATGCATTTACTGATTATTTTGAGCTATAAGACCCTGAAATTGAAGGCAACATATAGCTCTCATGAATAGATAAGTGACCAAATTAATAGAAGTTCATCATCACATTAAAACCAAAGTACATACATAGATCTCATTGAAAAACATATAGCTCTTCAGAGCATCTAATTAAACCATACATTGAAATTATGTAAAACATTTCAATGCAAGAAGAAATGCGATCATAATCGCAACCAAGGTAACAATTGATCCAACTGCATAATGATACCAAGCCTCGGTATGAATGACATATTTTCTAATCTTTCTAATCTTCAACCGCATTGCATCCATCTTGACCTTGTGATCATCAACGACATCCGCAACATGCAACTCCAATATCATCTTCTCCTCCTCAATTTTTTTTATTTTTTTCTTCAAGTAATTATTTTCGTCTTACACTAAATTTAACCTCTCGACAATAGGGTCGGTTGGAATTTCCGGTTCAACCACCTTCTAGATAAATAAAATATATGTCACGTTGGTCGGCATAATTGTCATAAACAATAAATGAACCAAACAGTTATAAAAAGATAATATATACCACATCTGAATCATAGACAGGACGAGGGCCGACGAGGACGGATACCAAAACCATCGCACTATATAATAACAAAGAATAATAAAAGTAAGAAAATTAGACAAGTATCTATCTAAAGTGAGAATTTTTTTTCTTTCAGAAAGAAGATAAGAACAAGAGGCTCACCACGGTGGTGCCGGCGACGAGATCGGCGCGGGCGATCGACGGCGGTGAAGACGGGGACGGGACGTGACAGACATCTAAACCTGGACAAATCTCGGGGAAAATGTTGTTCGGAGGTCGAGTTTCAAGAGGAGAAAGATTAACTAGTGTGGCTCAGACATTTCATCGAACACCTCATGTGCATAGGAGGTGAGCAAGAGAACCCAAATGCCCTCCCCTCGCCCGCCAGAAAAAATAAAGCACTGTGGAGTGCTCTGCTGTAGCGATGGGGTATATATAGGCAGCTCATCTGTCCCGTTTCAAGCCAAGAACCGGGACCAATGGTTGTGGGCCAGGAGCAATGCCCATTGGTTCCGGTCCGTGCCTAGCACCGGGACAAATGGGTCTACACGAACCGGGACCAACGCCCACGAGGCCCCGGCCGGCCCCCTGGGCGCACGAACCGGGTCGAATGCCCCATGGGTCCTGGTTCGTGGACGAACCGGGACTAAGGGGCTGGCCAGGCCCGAACGAAATCCCTGTTTTCTACTAGTGTGGCATCACTCCATATGCTGGACTGTACCTTGGCAAGGTGTGTATGGGCGCTTGTCAACGAGTCCCTCACTAATTAAGCATATGTGCATGACAGCATGAACAAGTGCCTGCATGGCCGCATGCAAGGAAGTGGTTGTTTTATATGATGGAATCGATATCGCATCAAGAGTTGACAAAGGTACTGATCACCTTATGGGCTATTTGGAGTGCTAGGCGCAAAGCGATACAAGAAGCCATTTTTCAGAGTCCGTTCTCCGTTCAAGGCTTCATCATGCGTTACCTTGCAGACCTAGAGATCACTAACACAAGACCACTGAGAGGAAGTACAATAGGATGATGTAGGCGGGTTGTAAGATTTTAAATATTATATTTTGAATGAGTTGGAGGAGAGAGAAAGGAAGCGGGCTACTGATTAACAGACGGCTGTAGGACACGCTTCTAGGCATGTTGTGAAAGAGTGAGGTGGACCATGTATCAAAAAAATAGTACATATTTATATGCAACCATTGTACTTGCTGACTATAAAAGCAAGTACAATAGGATGATGTAGGCGGACTGTAAGCCTTTAAATATTGTATTTTTGTTGAGTTGAAAGAGAGAGAAGAGAACGGGTTACTAATTAATAGGCGGCTGCAGCACGTGCTGCTGGACATGTTGTGAGAGAGTGAGGTGGGCCATGTATCAACAAAATAGTACACGTTTATATGCAACTATTGTACTTGCCGGCTATAAGCTGACTATAGATGATGTGACAAGATCATATAGCCAACAACGGGCTATACTATTAACCATGCTCTTAAGTTTTACTATAGATGATGTGGCAAGAACATATAGCTAGCAGCTGGCTATACTATTAACCGTGCTCTGCAGCGGTGCCCCCAAGGGTGTCCAGATGAATCCCGCCACCTATGGGCTTTGTGAAGATCAATGTAGACAAAGGGATTGCCAAAAACAGAAGAAAGGGTGCGGCGGCAGCATGTTGTCGGGATGACAAGGGCGTATGCTTGGGGTCTTCTGCACGTGTGATTGATGATTCCATGGATCCTGGAACCCTTGAAGCGCTGGCCTGTTCTGATTTGACCCTAGGCCCTAGCCACTGATTTCAATGTGCACAACCTTGTCATTGCATGTGACGCGTCACAAGTGATGAAGCAAATTAATGAAGAAGGTAGAGGAGTCTACAGCTCGATTCTGAAGGAGATAGAAGCTTGCCGTGGAGCCTTTACGGAGGTCCGGTTCATTCAGGAGGGAAGGGCTTCAAACACTGAAGCACATAATTTTGTAAAAAAAAGCTTGCTGTCCCTGAGCATGGTCGCCATATTTGGCTCTTACAACCAAATGTCACAAGTATTGTGCCTTACATTCTGATGTAAACTGACTGTGTTTGCCCCTAAAAAGGTATAATCGGAGAGCATTCTAGAAAAAGAGGGGTATATTTGGAGAGGATTTTTCCTTTGACTAATAATAAATCAATTTTTGTGGCTTTTTTTGGAGCAAAATGACTGCAACTACTTGTTCAATCATTTGTTAAGACCAAATGAGAAAATGAATGCATTTTTCTGATCTCCTGTCAGTGTGTGTTTTTAATCGCCAGAAACAACCAGAAAAATAGTCGTAGGTGAACTGAACATACACATTTACATGATACTTATATCTTTATTAACACACACACACCGAGCTTTAGTACGAAAAAACCAACAATGACAGTAGATAGACGAAGTTACATCTCGTCCATCAGGCGATCCCTCCATGGAGCCAGCCAGCCACCACGCATTACTACTGGCCTTTGTTGACTTTCCAACATACCTTCCTGATCTCCACGCTTTGCTGGTTGCCTTTGATTTTTCCCATTTTCTCCATGGCTTTCTCGAACTTCCTCTCCCACGCCCCGGCCGTGTTAGCGTTTTGCATCACCTGCGTTTTCGTCTCGTCCGTCGAGTTGAGCACAGCGTCCGAGGTGAACAACACTTTGTTGTCGATCACGTTCTGGTAGTACTGCTTGTCCAGGACGTTGGAGGTCACACTGTATTGGTTCACGTTGGTGTTGCCGTTGCCGTTGCACTCGGCGCTGAGCATGGCGGCATATTCCGGGTTCATCTCACGTTGGTGTTGCCGTTGCCGTTGCACTCGGCGCTGAGCATTGGGGCTTTTCAAAGTGCAACAACGGGCAGATGGGATGTGTCTGACCTTTTTCGGTTTTGGGCCATCTAGATCCGTGCAGGATGGGCCTAGCGCGAACGATCGCTCCAAGGAATGATTCGTTCGTGCTGGGTGTCCCCTAGATCGAACGTCAGATAGATATCTCAGTCCATTTTTAAAGCCGTATAGCTCGCTTACATCACTTTATTATACTTACTCTTAGTCTTTCCATCATGTAAACGTGACATATTTCATTTGGGCTTTCCATCATGTACATGTGGAACATCCTTTTGAGTTTTGCATCATGTACACATAACATGCACAATACAAAAAGACCAATTTGACATGTAGAAAATTAGATATTGTGACGTGACAATTATCATGCATAACTGCTCTATCCCTTAATCTGAACCGTTATAATTAAGATCAGCGGAGAATACATTTTCAGCCTATGTGGCTGAATCTGATGGTTTATGTCTTCTGTTCTAATAATTTAATAGATAGAAATAAATAATGTAAAGAAATATTATTAAAAAAATCTATACATGTGTTTTATATGTCTGTGTTCAGCTTACACTACTAGGGAAAACCCTAGCAGTAGCGCGGGTATAATGCCTATCAGTAGCGCTGGGTACAGCGCTACTAGTAAGGCGCTACAGCTAAAGGTTAGCAATAGCGTCTGTTAACCCGCGCTATTGCTATATCGACTTAGTAGTAGTGCTTTCATCAAAGAGCGCTACTGGTAATTACTAGTAGCGCTTCTCTCAGCCCGCGCTACTACTATTATTCCGTATTTACTTTTATTTCATGTTGTATCCATACACCTTTATACAAGTTTTCATACAGTAGCAATTTAGAGATTGTTTTTACATCATAATGAGTTATTACATAACAGGGTGAAATGACCGTGGACTAGTTTCAAGTGGATGGACATCCACTTGAAACTAATCCGCGGTTCTTTCACCAAATAATATAATAAAAATCATCATCATCATATCATTAACAACTTATCATCATAATACATCATTGTCATATAAAACCTCCTCATGATCATTGTTTTCATCAATGAGACATCACATAGCAAGTTGGTCACTAGTCATAATCACAACTACTCCTCATCATCAACTCTAACACATTGTACAACATAATAAACATATTGTACCTCATAGGACCTACCACATTCTCTTAGGACCTACTATATTCTCTAAGGTAAAATAGCAAAAAACAAGATAGCCCCTGACTCTCCATTATGGAGAATGGAGATTATCCTGTCTCCAATTCTTGCCTTTCTCTTAATGTTGCTTCCAAGAACCTCCTTACGACTGTCAATATTTTTTCCATTCTTTGATTAGCATGTGTTTACCGGTTTTAGAAATTTGATATGCACAGGTGAGATCCGTAGGATGAACTGGCTGTATGTTCAGAACATCAAGGCGACCATTCTGATACATCAGATGAGGCACACAATTCATCGGGATTTTCTGTTGAAAAACATAGTAATAACTTCGTAGTTAGCAATGATGTACTAGTTTTAGAAGTATGCAAAAGATGCACGGATGTCGTAATAGTAAAAAATCTTACCATGGTATCTCCATAGAAGTTACCATGCTTCAACACGTGCACTAGTGGCACGTATTCACCATAATTTGAAGGAGTTCGATAGTAGGTATTGTAATTCTTAAGATCAGTACAAAATGCGATCAGATGATTTTTCTCCTTATAAGTTAATTCGGAGCCATCGGTGTAGTGGGTTTTGTCTACCATTTTCCGCACATTCTTTGAAGAATAAAAATAAGCTGTCAATAGAAATAAGTTGTCAACTATTTTGAAATAAACAATATAAATTAGGTAATAACTACGTTTGAGAAACTCACATAGCGGTAGAATCGGAAGCGTATCAACAAGGACCCAAATGTCCATATTGTCTTGCTCGATGTCAGGATCACCAAGATCCATATCCTCATCAAAACCATAAATCTTGCAAAGTGCTTCCCAATTTTGGCAACCAAAATGGGTTACGCTCTGAGAATTGTACAGATTTACTTCAAAATCCATATCATGATGGGTCCTTAGGTGTATTTTCTTTGTTTCAAAATTTTCACGGTCTTCAAAACCCATCCTCTCCAAGACAGCGTCTTGCATGGCGTGGGATAAGCTAGTCGAATTGTAAAAGATGAAAATTAGACATTGAAATAGTTGAAGTCGTGCTTAATTACGAAAAAAACACTTGTCCTCGTTGCGTACCGTTTCAACATCGAAGGTCTCCTCGAGCTTAATGCTGAAGCGGCGATCTTCGTCCAGGTGAGGCCTGTCGCACAGACCTCGATCGTCATGGCACCAGCTGCACTCCCCCGGGAGACTATCGTCGTCCGAGTACGACATTTCCTACGTTCATAATTCAAAGATTAAACTTGTACAATTAAATATATGTACTAAAAAACCTAAATTAGATCATTATTATTCATCACGGGTTGACTATCGGTCTGTTGAAATGTCGTTTAATTATTTTTCGAGAAAATCCAGGCCACTCGATATTTCCTACATATTCTAGCACAAGTCATGCCAGAATTCACGGAAAAATCCGGCATGACCTTTGCTAAAAAAGGACATATCGAGCTCCTGAAATTTGCCAGAACGGAAATTAATCAACACTCCGGCAAAACATAGGCCACTCGGAGGTGTAACCTGAACATGACCGGCCACTTGGGCAACCACATATCCTATTTGAGCAACACAAGATATACAAGTTTTTATCTACATCATATCTTATAGGACTCATATTGACATGGAGATTTGGCTGGTCTCACCTCGAGGTCGGAGGGGGTTGGTGACGGGGACGACGGCGGGGATGATGGAAGGGCTCCTTGATTTCTGCAAAAACAAAAACCCTATAAGTTATCACTAATACATCCCGAATAATTGGTTAAACTAAAAAAATAACAACAAATATGACATGTTCAACTAGTTCTATTAATTCAACTAGTTCTTACTAAATATAAACTTACTATAAATAGAAAAAAACTAGTTCTTTCTAAAAATAAAGTAGTTCAACTAGTTATATTAATTTTCTTACTAAAAATACATTAGTTCTATTAATTCAACTAGTTCAACTAGTTTATTAATTTACTTACTAAACTAGTTCAACTAGTTTATTAATTTACTTACTAATTATTTTAAACACTTACTAAAAATAGTAAAAAAAACTACATTATACAATATAAAAAACATCTACTATTAACCATACTGCTCTAGTTAACTAGTACCATCACTACTACTAATTAACATCTACTACTACTAAAAATCATTATCTATGAACCCTAAATTAACATCTACTACTACTAAAAACATCTACTAACTAAGCAGAGAGAGAGGGGGTGGGGGAGGGGTGGGGGCTTACAGAGAGGGGAGAGACGGTGGCGGGGAGGTGCTCGGCGACAGAGGTAGGGGCGGTGAGGGCGGGCTTGGGATCGGGAGGCGGCGGTCCTGGGCGGGCTCGGGCGGCGGCAGTGAGGTCGAGGGCGACGGCGGTGAGGTCGAGAGCGGCGGCGCGCGGCGTCGGTGAGGTTGAGGGCGGCCTCGGGCGGCGGCGGTGAGGGCAGGCTTGAGCTCGGGCAGCGGCGATAGAGGAGTTAGGGGAAAAGGGGGGAAAGGAGGACTTAGCAAAATTTTGAGCCCGCGGGTGGTTAAGTCGAACTAGCAGTAGCGCTCTTAAGGAAATGCGCTATAGCTAAGTTAGCTATAGCGTGTTTAAAAAAACGCTACTGCTAAAGGAAGCAGTTATTTCTTTTGTTTATCACAACATCAGTAGCGTTTTGTCCTGGAAAAATGCTACTTCTAAGTCTAAGCATGTAAAAACATCAAAAATATACATTGGTCATCATTGATCTTTTTGTGTAGAATCTAAATAGTCAACATGAATCCTCACCGTACCTGTATAGGCACAGGCGAAGATTCATATGGCAGCCACAAATCCTACACATATAGTTCAATGAAGACCAAGTGCTCGAGATAGTTTGAGAAGTAACATATTTAAGGTGGTAAACACCTTGTTCGCTTAGCAGTATGGGACTAAACTTAATTAGTTGCGGTGATACTTAGCAGTAGCGAGTTTTGAAGAAAAACGCTGCTACTGAAGAAGGGCGCTACTACTATATCTAGCCTGGAGGCAACGCCGTGGCAACTATAGTAGTAGCGCTTGTTTCACCTATAGCGCTACTGCTATCGGGATATTAGTTGCGCGGTTTCCTGGAACTCGCTACTGCTAATTAGCAGTAGCATTTGTTTTTAAACCACGCTGCTGCTAAGATTCTGTGTATAAGGTTTTCCCTAGTAGTGAATTACCTAAGGGTATATGCAAACAAATGACGCATATTTTTCCCCAATTCTGATGGGAGTGATGAGGAAAATAAAAAGATGGACTGGATGGCATGGTGGAAGATTTGCATCCCCAAGAGAGAAGGGGGGATGGGCTTTAGGAAAATGTACTCATTTTATGTCAGGACCCCGATCCTAAGTCACACCGATCTAGCATGTAACACATCATATCACTTTGCGGCCTCACACACGGTATTCCCACGGGTGCCACCTTACCTGGCCCGGGACCGTTTGCGCCTTTTGGCTCACGTATATGATCGTGTCACTAGCATCCATATGACAGAGAACCCGGGCCGACATGACTAGTCGTAAACCCAATGTGGCACCAACTTACACGGACATGCATACATGACCCAGTAACAAACGTGTCGGTCATCAGCGAGTGAATCTGGGCTGTAGCAGCTGGTCTAACAGGACTCCGGAGACACCGCATGACATTTCCCCAAAGGGACAGACACAGGAACGAAGAAGGACACATGTCGGCCAGCCTAAGTGTTCCAGAGCAGTAGCAAGCTACCATGGCTCAGTGGAAGCACTAGGAGACATTTCCCGGTAAGTGAGGCTACCAAGGATAAACAACTAGGTTGTCGGATCACACACATACCAAGAATTTCAAATCATACACACAATATGCTCGATATGTGCAAATACAACATGGCATCACAACAAAACTCTACAACTCAAAGTATTTATTCATTAGGCTCCGAAGAGCCAGATATTACAAACATGGGTCTCATGGCCCAACATACAGAGCATAAAAGCAATAAGCACATGCGGAAGCTTAACTTGTCTGAGTACAGACAACTACAAATGAAAAAGGCTGAGAAGCCTGACTATCTACAAGACCCTGCCGAGGGTACAAGATCGTAGCTGAGGTAACAAGCTAAACGTCGAGGTCCTCACGGAACTTCTAGTGAGACTGAAGTCTCTCTGCAAAAACATAAATTAAGCAAACGTGAGTACAAATGTACCCAGCAAGACTTACATCAGAACTAGCTACATATGCATCAGTATCAACAAAGGGGTGGTGGAGTTTGACTGCAGCAAGCCAGCTTTGACTCTGTGGCTATCCTGAACTACGACTGCAAGTAACTCTTTTGAGGTGGCGCACACGAGTCCACATATTCACCAATCAATACACCACTATGGATCCGCTCCCGTCTCCCTACGAGAATGCCATCCATAGCACTCACGCTTATCTTGCGCATTTTAGAGTATCCACTTTCACTTGTCTATGAACTATACAGGCAACCCAGAAGTCCTTTACCGCGGACGCGGCTATTCGAATAGCTGATGTTAACCCTGCAGGGGTGTACTTCTTCACACACGCTCTCACCTCTTATCGCCGTTTACACGACATGTACTCGGCAACCTTCAAGCGGAAGCCCAGCGAGGGTGTCGGCCACGACCTGACTAACCACACAAGTCCCTAGTCCAAGTTTATCGCCTATTGAGGTTCCATCCACAGGGAGTCCGGCCGAGGTTTCCACATACGGCCCCGAATGATGTGTGCAGGGTTCCCGAGGCACCAAATGGGCGTCCCGATACACCGTGCTACATGCCTACCGCATCACAGCCCACCCCTCGGGTCAGCGCTGCGCACGGCCTCCAGCATACTAAAACCACCAGAAACTACTTGCAACTCCCGGACAGAGGACAGGGGCGGTTAATAAGTCGAGAGGGTCCATTGGTTTCGGGCCCAACGCGTGGCAGTAGCTGTTCATGGATCACAAACACAGAACTCAGTTCCTGAGGACGGTTTCAATGAGACAACCCACCATGTACTCCTACATGGCCTCTCATCGCTACCTTTACCAAATCGTGTTCACACACTTAGCTCACACACAGTAGGACATGTTCATCACCATTCCAATTCATCCCCGATGAATCAGACCTGACTCAACTCTAAGTAGTAGCAGTCATGACAAACAAGCATGAATGAGTAGGCACATCAAGGCTCAAACAACTCCTACTCATGCTAGTGGGTTTCACCTATTTACTGTGTCAATGACAGGTCATGCAGAGGAAAAGGGCTTCAACTACCACAACATGTAACAGATGAATCATTGTTGTCCTAATGCAATAGAAGAGAGCATGAGCGAGAGAGTGGGATTGTATCGGAATGAGCAAGGGGGTTTTGCTTGCCTGGCACTTCTGAAGATAGTATAGCTCTTCATCGGTGTCATCGAACTCATTGTCGGAACACGTCTATCGAGAGGGAACAACCACCGGCAACAGAGAATGAACACAATCGATGCAATGCACAATATGATGCATGATCATGACATGTCAATATGCTGTGATTTGAGCTAACGCAACTAGCAATGGGTTAAATGGAGTTGGTTTGAATCCAAGATTAAAATTCAAACTCCATATGATTGGTCCTAAACAGCAGCTATAAGTTGTTCTAACATGCATGAAAATGGTACAGATGGATAGATTGGATTTTTCTGATCATTTTTCATATATAAATCTTTTCATTTGGCGTTACACATTAATTTCAATGATTTTTTGAAGTTTTAAATATTTTCTGGAATTTCCTGGCTAGTTAGAAATAACTAAATCCAGAAAATGTATTACTGCATCAGCATAGCATCAGGGTGACGTCATCAGGTCAATTGGGCGGCCGGGGTCAAACCTGACGCGTGGGATGCAGCAATCAGTGTTTCAGGGGTTAACTAAGGTTAAAACTAATCTTAACCAAAAATAATAATGGCCTGGGGCCCATTGTCAGTGTCTGTGGGTGGTTTAGCTGGCAGTGGTTAGCGCTAATTACACGGCCACGTCGACTTCGCCGAAGTTCGGTCGGCGGCGACCAAAACCGACGATGGAGACGCCGCGGGAAGACGCTACAGGGGATAGTTTCGAGCGCGGTTTGCGGCTATGGGTTGCTGGCGCACGCGCGCATCCAGCGGTGTCGATGGGAGGGAGCAAGGTGGACCGTAGCGGCGGTGGCGTCGAGCTGGGCGGCGGCCGGAGTACGGCTTCGAGCGGGCGCGGGCAACAGGGCACGGGGGAGCTCGCCGGTGGGCTCATCGGAATCCTGGAGAAGCACGGAGTACGATGACACGCGCGGGAGCCGCTGTCTCGGGCTCTGGCCATGGCAGCGCCATGGTGGGCGGTGACGAGCTCTCGGGCTCAACGGAGCCCGCGGTTAGAGGTTGAAATCGGCAGAGGGAACAGAGGGGTTCGGTGCGGAGGCTCACATCGAGGCTAACGAGGACGAGGGGGGAGGTCGGGGATGCACTGACGACGACGAATCGACCGCGATGATCACCGGACAGGGGCGGCGATGAAGATGACGGGGATGACATTCTGCTGCTCCTGGCCTTGCGTACATCAACGAGGAGAGGCATAGAGGGACGGCGAGCTCGGGGATACGGTGGCGAGGCTCTACGTCGACGGTGGCCACGTGGACGGCCAGCGGCGGCGACGGCTGCGCTCGGTGGCTCTCGTGGAGCTTCAAATCGGGAGGGGCAGAGTGATAGAGCAAGCAGAGAGCGTGGGAGAAGTGAGAGGGGGCTCTAGTGTCTCCAGACGCAAGCCAGGACGAGGGAGGGGGAAGCAGGAGGTGGCTACGGCGTGCGCGACAGACAGCTGCCTGCCTGCTCTGGCAGGAGGTTGAAGACACATGTGCCCCCAGTGGGGTGGGCTGGCATAGTGTTGGGCTGCTACAGGTTTGCCAGGTAGTCTCTCTGTCTCTCTTTCTCTTTTGTTTCTGTTTTGCTATTTTATTTTTCTGTTTTGATTTAGTTTCTAAACCAAATTATTTATGTAGGTTCTAAAAATTATTATGTGACCTGATACAAAGTATTCAGAGCCAGTCACAAGTTTTCACAATTATTAGGGGTATAAATGTATTTATAGGAATTTATATCTCCAATTCAAATAAGTCTTGATTTAATTCAAAGACCAAAAATGTCCTGGAAAAATGTGGATCATCTATGGTTAAGGTTTTCACCTTTTGCCATAAATCATGAACATTTTTAAGGGCATTTTGGGTTCACTGAAAATATTTTAGGTTGAACCTATTTGAATTACTTTGGTGCTAGGGTTTGGTCAACCCCTAGTTCAAATTTCAAACAAATTTAGACAAGACGCATGGATGCTCACAGATGCAACTAACTACAAGCAATTCTAGGGCTGTGACATTTTAACTTAGGAACACTTGACAAAAAGTGCGGGGGTTGGTTATTGATCCAGACTCTATATGTGAGCGGTTGTTTGAGGCAAAATATTATCCAAATAGGAGTTTATTGGATGCAACTCTAAAAAATGGATCCGTGTTTACATGGCAAATCGTTCTTAAAGGGATAGAAAATTTTAAATGAGGATATATTTGGAGAATCGAAATGGAAGAGGACATTAAGATATAGAATGATCCATGGACTCCATCTAGCCCGGATAGAAAAGTGATTACACCCAGGGGCCAAACAATCTTGTCCAAGGTAAGTGACCTTATTGATCCAAAAAGTGGGATAGGGGATGAGGCCTTGATTAGGAACGTATTCAATCTGGTGGACGCTCGAAGGATATTACAAATTCCTCTTCACTATCAAGCATTTGATGATTTTGTCGCATGGCAGCCAAACAGAATGAGAATTTTTTTCGGTGAGAACTGCATACCATCTACAGTGGATACATACTTATAGGGTGCATGCAAACATGTTGGAGTGACCTGGAGGCTCCACCCCTTCGGCAAGTTGGTGTCCATTATGGAAATTGCAAATCTGATGTAGAGTTCACATTTTTTTGGTGAGTGGTGCATGGAATTGTTATTCTCAAAGCTATCCTTACTAATCGACACATTGGCTCAAATGGAGCTTGCCCTATTTGCCATTGATACATCTCAAACATATCTATAATCTATAAAGTATTCATGCTATATTTACATCATTTATTTATACTTTGACATAATGTTTATTTGGACAAACCTGTTAATCCAGTGCCATAGACCAGTTCCTGTTTTATATTGTTTTGAGGTTTTAGGTAAAAACTCATGGAATCAGAATGAGCTGATTTTGTGTGTGAATTTTTTGCGCTATAAAAGATCATGGAGCCAGAAGATGGAATCCATGGGAGCCACGAGGGCCCCACGCGGCCAGGCCCCTGGCTACGTGGGGCACCCTCATGGTGATGAGTGATATTTTTACACTCCACTAACCTGAGTTTAAACCGAGACATTTCATTAAAACTGAGATATTCGCTCTGATATAGATACTAATGACTAATGAATGCAAAGGATTCCAAATATTCGATCTTTATTTTGTTTCCATGGGAGATGGGCTATTTATGGATGAAATCAAGCTAATACATGGAAAGGAGTAAAGTGGAGATCAAGTGGGAGGCGTAGTAGAGGAACCAGTAGAAAAGATGGTGGTCCATACAACCATCGTCGCTCGTATGGATGCTCATATGGTGTGCCAACCGAGGCGTATGATAGATAACCCACAAGTATAGGGGATCGTTTAGCCTTCTTCCATAAATAAGAGTGTCGAACCCAATGAGGAGCTAAAGGTCGAACAAATATTCCCTCAAGTTTTATCAACCACCGATACAACTCTACGCACACTTAACCTTTGCTTTACCTAGAACAAGGATAAAACTAGAAGTACTTTGTAGGTGTGGATAGGTTTGCAAGATAATAAAGAGCGAGAAAATAAAAGTTAGGTGATGTTTAAATAAAGAAACAATTAAGTTTAGTAAAACGAGTGTGGATTAGTGGTGGTAGGATTTGCGAAATTGTCCCTTAGCAATTGACTATGTTGCTAGACCGATAGCAAGTTTTTATGTGGGAGAGGCCACTGCTAGCATGTCGTCCATTACTTGGAATTCTATGCACTTATAATTGGAACTATTAGCAAGCATTCGCAACTACTAACCTTCATTAAGGTAAACCCAACCATAGCATTAAGATATATATTGGTCCCCCTTCAATCCCGTACGTATCAATTTCTATGTTTAGGCTGAAGCTACTGTCACACTTGCCCTCCAATGCATGGCTGTGTTTGTTTGGGCTTCAGTTTCAACAGATTCAGCTGCGGGCTTGTTGTGCTAGCAAAACAGCTGTGCTGAGGAAACAACTGTAGTGAAGGTTAGCTATTTGGCAACGCAGCTGTGAAAACGACTGTGAGCTGGTGAAAAGCCTGAAATGCCCTTAGAGCATTGAGATCAGTGTAACTTGTTGGTTCAGTGTTAATAGATTTTTTAAATGGTGTTTTGACTGATAGGGAATGATTTGTTCTATGGTAATGCACAAAATATTTCATAATAATATTTTTCTCACTTTCTTGCTCATATATACATAGAATAATAGTGAATATGATGTCACATCGCTAGTCCATGCAAGTCACAATTGCCCATACAATACAAAAGATAGTCCATATAACTAATAATCCGTACAAAAGAGAGCTAAAGGATTAGACCGTCCATATAACTACTAATCCGTACAAAAGAGAGCTAAAGGATTAGACCGTCCATATAACTAATAATCCATACATATAATTAGAAGTCCGTACAAATACTAATCTATGTAGCTTGTCGCGCAATAAACAAAGAGCTCGCAATCCTAACTCGCATGTCTTTCATGTTGCCTTCATCGGATGAAGTGGGAACGACATCGCCAAGCAAAGGTGTTGACCGTGAAACTGTAGGCATGTAATTTTCATTATCATCACATTTATCAAACTCTTTATCGCGTAGCTTGCTGTCCCTGATGAAATTATGAAGCGTCATACAAGCACTGATAATCATCGTCTGACTTCCCACCTTGAAGTGTGTCACATCCCTTAGGATGTGCCATTTCTGCTTGAGCACACCAAATGTGCGTTCAATCACATTCCGAAGAGAAGAGTAAAGATAATTGAACACCTCAAATTTACCACTCGGTGGGCGGCGGCCAGACCGAAATTCGGCAAGGTGGTAGGTTGTCCCTTTGTAAGGAGCTAGATATCCCACCCGGTTAGGATAACCAGAATCAACAAGGTAGTACATATATACATCCATCAAGAATAAATTTGAGCACATGTCCAAATTAATAGAAACAATCTGTACAAAATTAGAACACTTGATTTGTGTACCTTCAGGAGGTGCAGGATAAGTAGTAGCATACTTCAATATACTGTGGTGGAAAATCCGTGTGTCATGTACCGACCCCGCCCAACCGACAACGACAAAGGTAAATCTCATGTCAAAGTCACAAACTGCCAACACATTTTGACTTGTGTAACTATGTCAACCCATATAGTTGTAGGTCTCTTTAGCGGGAACTATAACGGGAATGTGAGTTCCATCAATTGCACCAATACAACCTTTGAAGTGAGGCCAGAAATGTTTGTCCCTAATTTTTGGAGGCACATCTGCGAATGTAGGATCTCTAGGTTTGATGATGTCTTCCCCTAGAGAATTTACACAGTGCAACACATGATTGAACTTCCTATGGATTGTTTCAGTTGACCGAACAAACTGATCTTTGGCTTGGCGAAATGATTGAGGGCCTCCAAGCATCCACAAGAACATTCCTCGACTTTCCAATGAGTTCATCTCGCTAGTTGAGTCCAAATGGTAGTCACTCACTAAAAGACCATGCAAACTCAAGAAAACATCTGGATACATGCTAAACATTTTGTAGCAAGATTTAGGATGTGCCAACTTTTCCATAACCCATTCATGACCAGTTTGTACCACAATCCTCCTAGGCTGCCTACGTTGCTTATTCAAACAAGTTTTGCTGTAGTGCATAGCCATTTGATCCACACACACGCTCATATGATGGGCACCAAAGGATAGCACCATAACCACAAGCAAATTAAACCAACCATAGAAATTCACCAATTACCGATAGGACAACAAAAATCTACTCAGACATCATAGGATGGCAACATATCATTGGATAATAGTATGAAGCATAAAGCACCATGTTCAAGTAGAGGGTACAACGGGTTGCGGAAGAGTGGACCGCTAAATATAGATGGGGGAAGGTGATGGAGTTGTTGGTGAAGATGACGGAGTTGTTGGAGTAGATCACCGTCACACGATGATTGCCCCGGCGGTGTTCCGGCGCACCGAGAGAGAGGGGGAGAGAGCAGCCTTCCTCCTTTTTCTTCTTCCTTGGCCTCCCCCCTAGATGGGAGGAGAGTTCTCCCTCTGGTCCATGGCCTCCATGGCGGAGGAGGGGCGGGAGCCCCTCTGAGATTGGATCTCCCTCTCTGTTCTCTTCTGTTTCTCATTCCCGTTTTCTACCCAGAAACAGTTTCTTATATTCCCGAAGATCCATAACTCCAATTGCTCTGACATTTTAACACATATTTTCCGGATATAAGCTTCCTTGCGCCCGAAGTAAAGCTCCAACCGACTTACGAGGAGGGCACAACCCACCACCACGCGCCTGTGCTGCATAGCGCGCCCATGTGTCTTGTGGTGGATGTCGGCCCCTATTTACGTTGATTCCACCTCCCAAAAATCACATATATTCCAAAACAATTCTTCGTAAAATTTTATTGCATTTGGACTTTGTTTGATATGGGTATTCTGCGAAACAAAAAACATGCAAAAAATAGGAACTGGCACAGGGCACTGGATCAATATGTTAGTCCAATAAATCATATAAAATGTTGCCAAAAATATGTGAAAGTTGTATAATATTGGCATGAAACAATCAAAAATTATAGATACGATGGAGACGTATCAACATCCCCAAGCTTAATCCCTGCTCGTCCTCGAGTAGGTAAATGATAAAAAGGATAATTTTGATGTGGAATGCTACCTAGCATAATCTTGATCATATGTGTAATCATGGCATGAATATTAAGACACGAGTGATTCAAAGCAATAGTCCATAATCTAACATAAAGACATCAATACTCAGGCATCCCAACAAAAAATCATGTCTTTCAAAATATCAACACTAAAGAATGCTATCCTTAACCCATCATGCTCAATCATTGATCCATTCACGAAACACACTCGAATATTAGCTACATCCAATGCACAAGTATGATCATAGTGCTCCCTAGTTGGTGCTTTATAAGAGAAGATGGAGACTCAAAAAATAAAAATTGCATAAAAGTAAATAGATAGGCCCTTCACAGAGGGAAGTAGAGATTTGCAGAGGTGCCGGAGCTCAAAGCTTAAATTAGAGATAAAAATATTTTAGACGCATGCTTTTCCTGTGAACGCTACGACCGATAGTTCCCAACATCTTCCATGCTAGACACATTGTAGGCAGTTCCCAAACAGAAAATAAAGTTCATTTCCTTTCCACCATTCTTTCACAATCCATGGCTAGCCGTATCCACGGGTGTCTTCCATACAAACTCTTTCCAAGGAATTTTGTTGTTATTAATTTTGATTCATTGTGGGACTGGGCATCCCTATTACCCGCCACTTTCTCCTACAATGACAAGTGAATAAACACTCATCATCAAAATAACCTGCCTAATCATGGAAGACATCGGCCACCCCCTGCCGCCACATGAGTGGTTGATGTCTACTATGCAACCTTCTTGTAGCCCCGTGTTTGGCCTCCAAGCGCAGAGTTTTGTAGGACAGTAGCAAATTTCCCTCAAGTGGATGACCTAAGGTTTATCAATCCGTGGGAGGCGTAGGATGAAGATGGTCTCTCTCAAACAACCCTGCAACTAAATAACAAAGAGTCCCTTGTGTCCCCAATACAATGGTAAATTGTATAGGTGCAGTAGTTCGGCGAAGAGATGGTGATACAAGTGTAATATGGATGGTAGATATAGGTTTGTAATCTGAAAATATGAAAACAACAAGGTAACTAATAACAAAAGTGAGCAAAAATGGTATTGAATGCTTGAAAACAAGGCCTAGGGTTCATACTTTCACCAGTGCAAGTTCTCTCAACAATGATAACATAATTAGATCATATGGCAATCCCTCAATGTGCGACAAAGAGTCACTCAAAAGTTCCTATCACGGAGAACATAAGATGAAATTGCTTGTAGGGTGCGAAACCATCTCAAAGTTATTCTTTCCAATCAATCCATTGAGCTATTCCTATAAGTGTCACAAACAGCCCTAGAGTTCGTAGTAAAATAATACCATATGACACACACATCAATCAACCCTAATGTCACCTAGATTCATAATATTCAATCCAACATAAAGAACCTCAAAGGGAGCCCCAAGATTCCTACCAGAGAAACAAGGACAAAAACGTGCATCAACCCTCACTACTAGGAAAAGGGCTATAGATAATATGGACACTAATGGCGCACCACACATGTGGTGTGCCACTACTATATACTAATGGCGCACTATGTGTTGGTGCGCCATTAGTGTCCAAATACTAATGGCGCACCACATCCACGGTGCGCCACTAGTAAATTTTTTTTTTCAAAAGTACTAATGGCGCACCAGGGGATAGTGCGCCATTACTAGTTTTAACTAGTAATGGCGCACCAGTAAGAGATGCGCCATTGCTATCTATACATATGGCGCACCCCCTACCAGTGCACCATTGCTATCACCCCTTATCCCCTCCCTCTAGTCACGTTCTCTCCCCTCCCCTTCCTCTTGACACACACACCCACCTCCCTCGACTTCGATCTAGATCGGGAAGCCCCGGCCACTGACTCCTCGTCGCCGCCGGCATGAACGCCGGCCATTTCCCGCGAGACCCGGCGGCGCGTAGCACGCCCCTTTCCTCCCCTCCCCCAGCGCCTTCCACGCATCCGACGCTCGCGGCCTCCAGTCTCACCCGCGGCTAGGGTTCCGCCCCCTGTCCATTTTTCTGGAGGTCGGGCATGGCACGGGCGGGCCAAGCGCCGGAGACAAGGGCGCCGGATCCGGGGGCAAGGCTCCTTTCTCCTCACGCTGCAGCCGCTGGCCTCCTCCTACTCGAGGAGGAGGAGCAGGAGTAGGTGGGGCGCACCTAGCCCCCAAGGTCGTCGCCGTCGAGGGCTTCTACGACCTGGATCCCGACCTCCACGGCGCCGTCATCCAGCAACTCGAGGTCAAGGTGCTCCCCCTTCTCTGTTTGATTCGGTCCGGCAGCCGCGGATGTGGATGTGGGTTCCTCACGCCTCTCTGTCTGCCCTGTTCGTGATGTGCTGCAGGAGAAGTCCACTCACGTGATGTGCCCGTCCATGGAGAGGAGCAGCAGCAGCTCAAGGTCGATTTTCTCCTCCACTCCTCTCTCGTTTTGAAATCCTAGGCTGGCTTGGGTTACCTCATGTGCTTACTTGCTTCCTATTTGCTTGCTTGTTGCTGCTCTTACTCATGGCCGTCCAGATTAGCTAGCATTCTTAGGCAGCCTATGGTGGTCATTGTTTTTATCATGTGATTCAACTCTACAAATACTCTGCCTGTTTAAAGTCTGAAACAAATTGCTTGGTTTGCTGCTGGTCTGAATCCACTCACATGCTTGACAGAATTCAACTTGCTGCTATTGCTGTCACACCCTAGTGCTTATAATGAGATAAACATCGTTGCATTGTTTGCTTGCTTGCTGCCTCAAGAATACATTCCCCATGAACACATTTTTTTAATTTGACTGTACATTCAAATGAAGCCTTTGTTAAGTATACACTGCAAAATTCAGTTAACAGTAGCCTAACTGAATTTTTTGTTTCTGAATTTATAAACTCACTTTATATTCAGTTTATAAATTAATAGTAGATTCAAAATTAAGTATCATTCGCATGGATCAACTGTTATTTTATTTTGTGGAGGATAAAGTTCAGATCATGAATAATGGCATTACAAGTGAACTTGGCACAATTACACATGTCCTGAACCTCATAGAATCTGACACTAGCAAGTCTTCATTGGCATGCAAGTACTACTTTTACATTGTCATGACAGGAACAATTAATTTGACATGTATCATTGGTACTGCTAAAACATTTCGTTCATGTTTCAACAAATTTGGTGAAGACTGCTAAAATATATGACCAGGAACAATTAATTTGTTGTGTTTTTAACATATCTTGCCACTACTCTGTAGTTAAAGCACAATGTGAGGCTGCAGCGGAAGCATGAGGAATGCAGGGGCTAATGATACTACTCATCAACCAAAATTACCGGCGTTGTCAACCATGCTTTGAACTTTTGGAGATCAAGCTGTACGGTTGTACCATGAAGATTTTTGGTAACTACCTCAACTCTCATGAGATGATTAGCTTAGAAAATCAAAATATTTTCTCATTAATTTCAGCTCTTCTGATGAGGCACATAGTTTTGTGCTTGGGGTGCTCAGAAAGAATAGGATGCTTTCTTTTTTATACATCTCGTGTGCTTATCCTTGTCTCAGAACAGAAAGGAAAAAAGAATACTTGGTCTTTACATGGAAAGGACGCTCCTATGGTTATTGTGATCTCAAACTTTGCATAATTTCTTCTAATGTTTTATTTACTCTTTTACTGGCTTCCCTATCTTTGCTTTTTATTTGTGGCGCTTAGTTGCTCACTTGGCATGCTCTGTTACCCAAGCTGCAGTTTAAGGATTCAAGTGGCGATTGCAACCCAAAACATTGCAAAGAATCTGCTGCCAGAGGCTTCATTATGCACACCTTTTATTTTTTACAAAATGGAGTCTGATCCGCTGTCATCACATCAACAGGTATGCCTACATCACCAATGTTTCTACAGTGACATTTATTCACACACAAATGAAGATATTCTAAGGTTAGAACGAACATCACCTTCAGCACCTGGTGTGTATCGTAGTTGGATGACAGCAGATTGCGCAGTGGGCCTCTCGGCGGTGTGAAAATCCGGCAAAAGAAATCACCTGATCATATATTTGATTATACTTCTGATTGCTCAATCATATATAAAGAATAGAATATAATGGACAAACCAGGTGATATTGCCACGGGTGACCTAGATGGGGTGTGTTCTGCATTAAGAATAGTAGATGTAGCTTTCTTATGAGCCCTGTTTAGTGCATACCTCTCCCTTTCCCTTTGTCTCTTCAACTCTTTAGGACCTGCCATTTGGCCTACGTGGACGAAATCTTTATGTAGGCTCGAGTTGGTGATATATTTAAGTTACTTACCTGAGTTGGTGATGTTGAATAGGTTCTCAAATGGGGTCTCTAAGTCGTCACGCTGAGTCGTAATTATTGACATTTTCCTTGTTACAAAACGAGCTCCGGTTTGATTTGAAGGAATTTGGATCATGAAATGGAGCCTGATCGGACGTCATCACATCAGCATTTATGCCTATACCACCAATGTTAGTACAGTAACATTTTTTCACACACAAATGGAGTCCCAAATTCGTTAGGATGAGAGGATGCCATATGCAATGTCTCAATCAGGATCTTAGTGTTCCCAATCATGGTTGTTGTACATGAAAGATTTACTTGAGCCATAAACAGGATGGTTGCGGGAGAAAAATAAGTACAATTATTTGGTGTTTTCAATGCTTTGAACCGATGAGAATTCTTCAAGCCTACCTATAGCCACTAGGGATCCTATCAAAATTTATTTCCATTATTATCTTACTCATACAATATTCACACCATGTAATTCTGGAAATATATGCTCATATCTAGTTCTGCATAAAAATGACAGTATTGACATGTTATAAATAGCTTGTTTGTCTTTCTGTTTATTTTGTTACATTTTGCAGGGATAAAGTGAAGAAAAAGAAGAAAATATTACTAGAAGATTAGTTTTAGGATTTTCTTTTATTTCCTTGCAATTTTCCTTTTATTGGATACTTGTAAAGACATTGTAATATTCTTACTATAATAAAAATTATGAGTCTATTTCATTTTTTGTTTTTAAATTATTTTTTTCTTATAGGTTGTTTTCTGTAAATTTGTTTTTTTGTTTTCCAAATACACTACTAGTGGCGCATTTAAGCCCTTATTAGTGGCGCACCTTCCTTTATTACTAGTGGCGCACCTATAAGGCTATTAGTGGCGCACCTGGAGGGAATACCAGTGGAGCACCTAAGGGTTAGTAGTGGCGCACCTGTGGTGCGCCACTGGTATTTGGATATCCATGTGGTGCACCACTGGTATTTGGATTACCAATGGCGCACCTGTGGTGCGCCATTAGTAAAAAATTCTAATGGCGTGATGCTAGTGGCGCACCTGTAGTGCGCCATTAGTAGGCAAAACAGGTGCGCCACTAGCAGGCCTTTTCCTAGTAGTGCCTTATGCATAGATTACCACAATGTCACATCGGGAATCCGCGAGTTGAGTGCCAAAACGTACGTCAATTGAATCAATAGAATACCCCATTGTTACCATGGGTATCTGATAGTCTCCAACGTATCTATAATTTTTGATTGTTCCATGCTGTTATGTTATCAATCTTGGATGTTTTATAATCATTTTATATCATTTTTTGGTACTAACCTATTGACATAGTGCCAAGTGCCAATTGTTGTTTTCTGCATGTTTTTTACATCGCAGGAAATCAACACCAGACGGAGTCCAAATGCAATGAAACTTTACAGAGATTTTTTATGGACCAGAAGACACCCAATGGGCCAAGACAGCGCCTGGGGGGTGCTCTGAGGGGAGCACAACCCACCAGGGCGCGCCAGGAGGCCCAGGCGCACGTTGGTGGACTGTGCCCACCTCGGGTGCCCCCGGACCGCCTCTTTGCTCTATAAATACCCCAATATTCCAGAAACCTTAGGGGAGTCGACGAAAATCAATTCTAGCCGCCACAGAGCCTAGAACCACCAGATCCAATCTAGACACCATCACGCTAGGGTTCACCACTTCCATTGGTGCCTCTCCGATGATGCGTGAGTAGTTCTTTCTAGACCTTCAGGTTTGTAGTTAGTAGCTAGATGGCTTCCTCTCTCTCGTTTGATTCTCAATACAATGGTCTCTTGGATATCCATATGATGTACTCTTTTTGCGTTGTGTTTGTTGGGATCGGATGAACTTTGAGTTTATGATCAGATCTATCTTTTTATATCCATGAAAGTTATCTGAGTTTCTTTGATCTCTTATATGCATGATTGCTTATAGCCTCGTATTTATTCTTCGATGTTTGGGTTTTGTTTGGCCAACTTGATTTATCACTAGTACAACGAGGTGCTATACAAATGGTTTTTAACCCCTTTCTGCGACAGCATTTGGAACCGTCGCCAAGTGAGTGTGGGTGATAGGGGGTCCTTCCCACACGACCCAGAAACCGTCGGGGATATGCCCTCCTGGCACACACGCTCGGCAAAATGCGGTCGTGTGCGACCGGCGAGCGCTCAAATACGGAAATACGTATGATAGAGCTAAAAAATACAATTATATAGGCGAAATCATTTCCGGTCGCAAGTACATCCCACACCGTCAGTCACCGCTAAACGTTTTTTGTATATACATCCCACACAGTCGCTCGAAGGAAAACTTTTCTATTCGCAAGTACATCACACACAATTTTCCCCGTTAAATTGTTTGAGATAGCGTTTCCATTGCACACGATATTAAAAAATTTATTGTTTGCGTTATTGAATGCATCACACACGGTGCATAGAAGAAACTGTGTGTCAAGGGCTGTTCGCCACACAGTTTTTATGTGGTAAACGTTTGCGCCAGGTGGCCTAACGCAAACAGTTTTCAAGAGGATGTCGTGTGTGATTGTTCATTAATCTAACACGGTTTATTCCTAGAAACTGTGTGTGTTATTGAATGCATCCCACACGGTGTTTTCTCAATAACCGTTTGCAATAGAAAAACCCAATTAGTAGGCTAATTATCTGGTTATTAATAATCCATTTATTAATCTAATTGAAATTTAATATTAAGCACACAATATATTTCATTTTCATAATTGAAATATATCAGAGTACAACATCATATAGCTTCAGCACTCAGCTACCCCATTACAAAACTACACTAGCACCAAGTTTCACATGCAACATCTGTAACCTTTCGAAATTAGCATCATAGACGGTACGTAGACGGATATATCTCATCTGTAAAACTTCTGAAGCAGAAGACGAAATATTGAGCCTTCATTGATGTTGAAGGTCTTTGTAACTTTAGGCCAGTGCCTGTGGATGATTGACCGTCCATCCTTCGTCCCCTTCAGGAACACTTCAATATTGAACCATGGGTGTTGTATGAATACCTTCCTCGCATCCTGACCATACAGGTGGTTTGAGAGGTAATCATCAGTGAACTGCTTTAGAAAGGCCTGAAAACAAGGATGTGCACAAATATCTTCTCTATATTGGAAATGGGGCAAAGGAATAAAAAAGGCAAGGTATAATAGTTAGTACCATCCTGTAGTGAATTGATGTCTTCTTCATTATGCAGACAAAGATCTTGTTGTTTTTTGTCACTAATTTCTTTATCCTAACAATCTTTTTGAGTTTCTTGACTTGACTAATATTCATGGACAATTCATTTCCCCATATGCAAAAAGGATCGAACAGTGGGTCAAAACCTTTGACAGCAGGACCTACATGTGCAAGACCAAATTGTTAAAAACCTAAATATTAGAATGGTTCCTGCAATTGCACAATAATGTTCTATTAGACAACGGACCGTGCACGTGCTAACCTCGATTGTAAACCTCAGTTCTTCCCATTGTTTCCCTGCAACACATATAAGGTAGTTAGTCATCAGGTTCGCATGCCATCAGTAAAATATGTTGATGAAAATTAAGCACATTGCAAATTCATAACATTAATGCAAGCCACATGGAAAACCCATTTATCCAAACCAAGCATGATTAAGAACTAGGAAATATAGCACTTGTATATGTTTCTCATGTATTAAGTGCAGCCAAATTCGATTTATTCCTCACATGCACAACAATATAAAATTCTACCCACGACAATTGGACATCGCGTTGCAGAATTGAACCAAGCAGTTAACTAAACACCACAACAAATGAACCAAACATTAACTGAGCACCACATTGCACAATATAACATACTCCTAATAGAAGATCACACAGTTAACCAAACCAAGCATGCTTAACAACTTGGAAATATAGCAATTGTATTTGTTTCTCATGTATTTAGTACAGCCAAATTTGAATTATTTCTCACATGGTATACAATAACAGAATGTAGCCACAACAATTGGACATCACATTGCAGAATTGAATCATGCAGTTAAGTAAACACCACAACAGATGAACCAAATATTAACTGAGCACCACATTGCACAATATAACATACTCCTAATAGAAGATCAGAAAGTTAACCAAACCAAGCATGCTTAACAACTTGGAAATATAGCAATTGTATTTGTTTCTCATGTATTTACTACAACCAAATTCAATTTATTCCTCACATGGTATACAATAACAGAATGCACCCACAACTATTGAACATCGCATTGCAGAATTGAACCAAATAGTTAACTAAACACCACAACACAAATGAACCAAACATTAACTGAGCACCACATTGCACAATGTATAACCAAACCAAGCATGCTTGACAACTTGGAAATATAGCAATTGTATTCGTTTCTCATGTATTTTGTAAAGATAAATTCGATTTATTTCTCACATGGAAGACAATACAAAATTGGAGCCTGAAGAATTGAACATCTCATTTGCATAATTGAACCAAACAGTTAACTAAAGACGACAACTAATTAACAAAACAGTTAATAAATGGGCACCACACTGCACGACATATAGAACATATACACTAGAGCAACAGATTGCATGGTAAAATTAGATAGCATAATTCACTAGAATTTGTGAAGGAAAGGCAGGAGAAGCACACACAACGGGTAAACCGAGCATGCTTAACCGGCGTAGCTAGCAAATGGCAAGGTGCTCCTCCAAGATCTGGGGGTTGGCCCGAATGGCAGCCATCGTGACCTCATCCGCGCGTGCGGCCGCGATTTGCTTCTCCGCTACCAAGTGCTCCTTGAGATCCTAGCTAAACTGCGTGCACCCACTAGTGCAGAACCGGGATTTAGCACCAGTTTGTAAGGGCCTTTAGTGCCGGTTCTATAACTGACACTAAAGGGTGGGGACTAAAGGCCCCCCTTTAGTACCGGTTCGGCACGAGCCGCCACTAAAGTGCCGCCACGTGGCACGAGCCAGGGCCGGGTGCGGGGAGACCTTTAGTACCGGTTGGTAACACCAACCAGTACTAAATGTTTGGGGTGGTTTTGGTTTTATTTTTTATTTTTCCTTTAATTTTGTATTTTCAATTTAATTTAGAGATTGTTTTTACATTATAATGAGTTGTTAAATCATTAGGTGAAAGTACCGCAGATTAGTTTCAACTGGATGGATGGATCCTAGCTAAGTGATCAAGTATATGCCATATCCATATTACTTGATCACTTCCATCCAGTTGAAACTAATTTGTGGTTTCTTTCATAAATGATATAATAACTCATCATCATCATCATATTAATATCAAAACTCTTGCATCATATCATCACCAACAACAGTATACTAGCTAGCTAAAAATCATCATAGTCATCATTACCACTATTTAACCATCATAGTCATTACCGCTATCTAATCACCACCAACACTAGCTTAAATAAGAAACATTCACTTGTACCAGAAGCAAAGATATCATCGAGTTCAACATGGTCATGAGATTATAAGCGTTCATAAGACCACAAAAGCAAATCGCTCTTTGAGATTAAGTTCAGAACAAAGCACACGGACATGAGAGGACAAGTACAAAGAGCATGAACTAGCTAATCACTCCTGCTGCTCTCTCTCAGGTAAAATAGCATAGAACATGTATAGCTCTCCATATTCATCATATTGGAGCATGTAGATGAACCTGTCTCCTAATCATGGGTTGCGCTTCTGATTGCTGTCCCTAGTACTTCTCTGCGATTCTGCACAATTTTGCTCCAGTCTTTCACTATTAAGCATTCCTCGGTTGTAAAAATCCTGAATGCACTCATGTGCAATGTAGGATGTCTTGGCCGTAAGATAACCATTGACATGCGACCTTTAGTACCGATCCACTGAGGCACAACTGTCATCGGGAGTCCTTGTTGAAGAACATCGTATAGTAACATTACTTAGCAATGAAGTTTAGCTTGAAAAATAATGTATGCAAAAGATGCACTGAGGACAAATAGTAAAAATCTTACCATCTTTCCTAAATAGATGTGACCGTAGTTCAATACGATCACTATGGGTCGCACGTTTTGAGTACTAAGATTTTCAAATTCAGGAAAATAATTTCTCTTGACAGCATCAAGATCCTCAAGCCATGAAACATAAGGACTTATTTCCTCACAGTTTAGTTCAGCCCCGGGACAGTGGACGGTTCTGTCTACCAAGCGCTGGACATGTTTGCTTGAATGGAAATAAGCTGTCAATAGAAATTAGTTGTCAACTATTTTTGAATAAACAATATCGAAGACATAAATATGGTTGAGAAACTCACATAATGGTAGAACTGGAGGCGTCTGCACATCGACCCAAATGTCTCTATTACCTTCAATATCATCGTCGGGACGAATATCAAAGGTGATAAACATATCAGGCTCAAATGCATAAGCCTTGCATAGTGCTTGCCAAGTTTTGCATTCACAATAGGTGTAGGTGTCTGCATTGTATAATTTGACGTTGAAGGTATAACCATGCACGGTCTTCAAGTAAACTCTCTTTACCTCCATAGTTTTGTTAGGACTGAAACCTATCTTATCCAAGACAAAAATTCTTGCATGGCAGGGGATACGCTAGTAGAATAGTGAAAATTTAAAATTATAAGTTGAAGCAAATGAAGCATAAGTCATGCTTAATTACGAAAAAGACTTGTCGTTGTGACTTAATGTATCCACTTCGAAGGTCTCATCCAACTTGATGCTGAAGCGCCTATCATCAACTAGGAAATTTCTGTCGCACAGGCCGCGCTGGTCTTCGTAGTATTCGCACATAATGAAATCGTTTTCGTCGTCAGACGACATTTCCTATGTTCATAGGTGAAACATTAAACACTTATTAGTTCTATTAATTCAACTAATTTAACTAGTTCTATTAATTCAACTAGTTCAACTAATTCAACTAAGCACTTACTAAAAATATACCTAAATAAAGTAGCTCAACTAATTCAACTAACTAGTTCAACTAATTTAACTAATTCAACTAAACTAGTACTATTAATTTTCTTACTAAAAATAAAGTAGCTAGTTCTATATAGTAAAATTTTAATTAGATGATCAAATCTCATATACCTAATTTAATATATATCTAATTCATCTAACATTAATATATCTAATTCATCTATAACTAAAAGTATAAAAAACTAACTCATCTAACATTAATATCTACCTAATTCATCTAATTCATCTAACATTTGACATTAATATCTAACATTTATATATATATATACATAAACACTATTCTGATCACGGGATCAGAATAATATTCTGATCACTACCTGAGTAACGCGCCTGAACTTCCCTCTGTACGAACCCGACCTTTGGGCTATCTTCGCAACCGTGGCTTCCCCCGCGAATTATTCTGGTTAGTCGTGTTCTATATGATGTTAGTGTAATCTAGGAATGTTTTTAGCAACTAAATACTGGTTTGAAATAGGAATCTCGCTCGTTGGCGGATTTTGTTCTCGGGTCGTGATGAAATTGCGTTTTTTGCAATTTTACTGTCTGAGTTGTTCGACCTGAACTTCTCCGAGTGCTAGGTTGAACTTCCGCCAACATTTCCCAAACGGGGCTTGCGATATACCGTTGGAAAGCTATGGACACCAGTATCATGACCCAACTTAAATTTTTGGCAAAATATAAGCGGTTTAAGAGTAGTTTTGAAAACCCTTTTTTCTTCATACAAAAAACGTAAAAAGTATTTTTGATCGCATTTCTAAACCGTTTATCGAAATGTGGCAAATAATATGGCGTTGAAAAGCTGCTGCAAAACCGCTCCTTCCACATGTTAAAAGTTTTCTCTAATTCCCTGCGGTTAAATAGTAATTTGGAAAATCGTAAAATTTGACAAACCGAACAACCAAGTTCGTATTTTCGATGTCATTTCTAAACGGCTAATCCAATTGAGGCAAATGAAATGGCGTTGGAAAGCTTATGAAAATGCGCTACATTTTCATGTTGAAAGTTTTTTCTAATTTTGAACGGTTTAAAAGTGATTTTTAAAATGATTTATAAAATTTCGAGCTATTTTTTAACCGTACGTCCGAATGTAGCAAATGATATGGCTTCGGAAAGCATGAGGAAATGCGAAACTTTTTGGTATATATTGTTTCTCCCAATTCCTTATTGTTTTAAGTCAATTTTGAAAATGGCTAAAAACGTATTTTCGCCGTAATTTCTACGAACTCTATCGGAATTGGACAAATAATATACCATTGAAAAGCTCAGGAAAATGCGAAACTTTTACATGTTGATGGTTTTCTCTAATTCGTAGCCGTTTTCAAGTAATTTCAAAAATGGCAGGATCATTCGTTCTGCCTTTATCGCGAAACAGATTCTTCAAAAATGCACCGCGGTGAAGAACTTGAACTTCTCGGCATGTGTACTTGAACTTCAGTCTGTTTTTTCACGTGCTTTTCTTGCTCGTAGCTCTTCATCCACTGCTCGTAACTCTCCATCCACTCACTGGAACTGAAAAAAGTGATATACCGATGGAAAGCTGTTGTAAACACGCAACTTTCCCGTGTTGATCATTTTTTCATACTCGCGACGATTTTAAAAAAAATTCATCTGAAATTCATTTAGTGTAGTTGGTGAACTTCCTGCTGTTTTCACGTTGAACTTCTGTGACATATTTTTGTTTGTAATTTTGTCATCCATTTCGTCAGTGTTACACAAATGATATCCTTTTTGTACAAACCTCTCACAATATTTTTTTTAACTTTCTCCATCCAAGGACTTGAATTTACACAAATGATATTCCTACCATTTTGAAATAAATTAGAAAATGACGAGATCATGAGTTCTGCCTTCATCGCGAATGGAAATGCACTGCGTGAAGTGGTTGAACTTCTCGGGCATGTCTGTTTGAACTTCACTCTATTTTTGACGTGTTGTTTTTTGCAATGCATGAAGTAGTTGAACTTCTGGGGCAGTCTGTTTGAACTTCACTTTGTTTCACTTTATTGTATTTTTCATATATGAAATACACACCATGTAGTACGTGAACTTTCGGTTGTTATCACTTTGAACTTCTCTCTGGTTTGAGAGAATTATTTTAATACACAAAAAATAACATATTTTTTAATGTATTTTGGACATCTAAATACACGGTGAACCTCTCTCACAAGAAGTTTTTAAACTTTTCCTCGCCGAGCACTTGAACTTCTAGCAACCATTTTTTTCCGTTTATGAGTTGTTTATAAAAGTGCAAAAAATGGCGTTGTGTTTTTTATTTTTTGAACAGGTAAATCCTAGGTTTTAATAAACTCCGAATTTCTGTGTTATTTCAATTTGAACTTCACCTTTTCTTATTTTGAGTAAAAATTATATTGATTTTTATACGGAAAAAATCAAACATGGAAATACGAGGTGAACCTCTCTCGCAAGAATTTTTGAACTTACCTGGACAGAGCACTTGAACTTCTTTCAACAAACCTTTTAAACTATTATTTTTCTATACTTTTATTCTCACCTGAAATGCATTCCTAGCAGTACTTGAACTTCTCGTTGTTTTCACTATGAACTTCTGTCGCATTTTTGTGTATACGTCGAATTACACGCAATTGAAGGTCAGACGTCATTCTGATTAGTCATGAATTTAAACTTCTCTCTGTTTCGCTTTATTAACAAAGAAATCAATGTTCTTTTATAAACATCGAACTGCTCTAAGTTTTTCATTTGAACTTCTTTATGTTCTTTCTAGAAATGTGAAAATTGGATTTTTTTTAGAATATGAAAATTCCTCGTTATTTCAAATGTAACTTATTAGTTTTATTCTTTAGTGACCGGAAAAAACCAAGTTTTCAAATAAATATCAAACTGCTCCAGTTTTTAAAATTGAACTTCTTGGTTTTATTCTTCAATAACGAGAAAAGTGTGTTTTTTATACGCATTGAATTACTCCATTTTTTAAAATTGAACTTCTTGGTTTTAATCTTTAGTATCGGGGAAAATCTGAGATTTTATAAACATGAAGCAACTTCATTTTTTAATTAGGACTACTTGGTATTATTCAGTAGTAACGGGAAAGTTTTAGTTTTATAATAAACATTGAACCGCTTCGTTATTTAATTTTCTACTTCTAGTTTCTTAACAGGGAAAATTATTTTTATAATCTTTTTTTCTAATGTTCAATTATTTGAATTTGAACTTCTCTATTTTATTCTTTTTGTAACAAGAAAAATCTGAGTTTTTTTATCAACTTCAAACTTCCCTATTTTTTATTTGAACTTCTTCAGTTCTATTCTCAGAAAAAAAATAGAAATCTTTTTAAAATAAACATCAAACATTTGTCTAAGTTGAACTTCATTTTTTTTATTTCTCCAAGAACGGGGAAGAATTTGAGTATTTCGTTTGAACTATTTGCTTTTCATTTTTAAATAATGAAAAAATCCATGAGAGAAATTTTTTGTACACCCATAACATTTTCTTCAAACTATTAACTTTATTAAATTTGAACTTCCAAAGTTAACATTTTTCTAGGTGACGCTTGTTTTTTTTCTTGTTATATAATCGTCAAACTACTATGTGTTGTTACACACTGCACTTTATAGTTTTTCCAGTGGGATTCTTCTTTTTATTATTTTATAAAGTTCTAGTGTGAATCAAAGTTTAAAAAAAAGCTTAAGTTATAGCTGATCGTTGGCACTAGGTAAATGGATTGTTGCTTTTCCTCTAAACCACAACTTACTTTTATCACTGAATAGTAACACACATTCCATATCGTCTCACACACCACATGTTTCTTATCCACACCATGTCAGCATTCTACTCTATTATCACTTTCAATCCATAAACTGTTCGCTTTGTGTTCTTCCTGCTAAGAGCATCTCCAGCCGTTGCCCCCCAGGACGCATAAAAATCGCCCCCTGGGGGGAGCCGGCGATACAATCGGTGCTGGGGGCGGTTTTGCGCCCAGTCGTCGCCCCTAGGCGCCAATATTGGCCCACTTTTCAGCCCCCTTTCGGCGAATAAAGGGCCCATATGGGCGAGAATAGGCCCATATTCAGCGTGGTTCGCCGTGGCTCGGCGTTGAATTATGAACATAAATATTTTTTTATCACATAGTTCATCACAGAAAAATCAAAAAGTTCAACAAAATAGTACAACAACAAATAGTTCAATACAAATTATATAGTTCAACAAATAAAAACTCATATTTCATCACACGTCGCGCCCGGCGTCGCCCTTGATGCTCTTCTTCCTGGACGTCGGCGTCGGCTTCCTCCTTCAGCAGCCGAACACCTTGCGCCCGGTGGGCGTGCACCCGCCGCTAAACTGCCCCTCCGTGCCCGGAAACGCCCAGCTACTGTTGGAGGTGCTGCCGCAGCGAACCTCTGCTATTTTTCCAGCGGGGAATGGCTATCTAGCGGTGAAGGGCGGCGGGCGGCGCCGGGATATAGCTTGTGGCGGCCGAGGGCGCGGGGGGTGGGAGGCGAGTCGGGGAAGAAAATCTTGACTTTTCACCTGACGGTGTGGGCCAGCCGTGCTTTTCCCTTGCGCTGGAGCCCCCGATCGCCCCCAGTGCGCCGAGTTCGGCCTGCGACCGCCGGGCGGAAAAAAAGGCCGAACCAGCGCTTTTCGGCGTCCTGGGGGCGCGACTGGGTGTTTTTTTTGGCGTCGGCGCCAAAAAAGTGGCCTGGGGGACCTGTTGGGGGCTCGGCTGGAGATGCTCTAACGTCCAAGTTGGCTGCGCAAGCATTAAAACACAAGCAGCAGCAGCTCGGTGCCATTGCTAGCTTCACACACTGGTGGACATCGGGCGCACAGCTGCGTGGAGAAGCGCAGGGGTGAACACAGAGTGTTGTGTACGGCAGCAGTGAGAGAAGCAGGAAGGTCAACGACAGGCGCCGGGTAAGGTCACTAAGAAAAGCCTTTGCAGGTCAAGTGCGAGGTATGACGAACGCCATTTTTCAGCTTGAACAAATTGAAGGAAAAGATAAAACCGGAACATGGGGCAGCGGCAGCTTGGAATCATGAGATATCAGCGGGAGAGGCTGAAGTTCAAGCCCACCTCGCCTTGACGGGGGAGCCCGCCTCGCGCCGGGAGGAAGGCCGGTTGCAGCACCAGGGGCAGATACAGGAGGGAGCACGGCATCGCGCGCGCCATGGTGCTTAAAGCTGAGCACTATTGGTTGCTGTCGCACGGCCCTGGGAGGGACGTGGGAAGATCCTTCAACTGATTAGAATGGACCTTTGCCACCAGAATCCAACACGGGGGGCGGAGACAGTTGTCCGGCGTGACCCTGAGTTAGTTTCGGGAGCAGAGGGAGTGCGTGACGGCGGAGCTCTAGGGCCGGCGAAATCGAGCGGGAACGACGGGGTGGGACGGCGGCATCACGAGGGGATCCAGGGCGGCCGCGGGATGGGCCATGGATGGGGCCGAAGCGGCTGATCCATGGATGTACCTTCCTCCGGGAAGGTCAAGGTGGCCCTCGTGCAAAGGCCGATGTGGCAGGACAGGACGGGCGGGGGTGGGGGATCCCGGCGGTGTGGGGGGGCGGCAGCGGCGCGGGAGATGGCAGGGCACCGTATCCGTGGTTGAAGCAGGGGAGGGCCCTGACGGCGGCGCTGTATGTGGCCGGGGCCCGCCGGCGGCGCGGGAGGTGGCGGTGGCCCGGCAGCAGCGCGGGAGGTGGCCGGGGCCGCCGGCGGCGCGGGGTAGGGAGGGAGGCGGCGGTGGCGCGATGCAGTTCCCGGAAGGTGCCAGATGGGATCGGGGGAGGTTAGGGGAGGGTCGTGGCGAGCGGGTCGGGTGGTTTTTTTTTTCTTTTACCGATCGGGGGATTTCTGGAATGTCGCCGTGATCCAAATAGGATTAGAATAGCGTTGTCCTATATATATATAATCTACCGTTTATATAAACTAAAAGTATAATAAACTAAAAAATAGAAAGCAGAAAAAAATCATTAAGAAAAATGTGTGTGTACTGTGTGTGTGCGTGTGTGTGCATGTGCACAGAGGCCGCCGGCGAGCGGCAGGGGCCGGCCGGGGCACGCGGGCGATCTTACAGCGGGGCGACGACCGGCGATGCGAGGCGACGGGGACGGGCCGGGGCGGCGATGGGACGCGCGCGACGGGGGTGGCGACGACGTACGGGCCGGGACGGGCGAGGGCGCGGCGACGCGGGGCAGCAAACGACGGTGACGGGCTGGGGCGGTGATGGGGCGTGCGCGATGGGGGCGGCGATTATGGGGGCGGCGACGACGGCGACGGGCTGTGGCGGCGACGACGGCGACGGGCTGTGGCGGCGACGGGGGCGGCACAGGGACTGGCGCGACGAACAGATGAACAGAAACTCACTAAAATTTTCGTAAGTGCTGTTTATATAGGAGAGGCCTTTAGTACCGGTTGGAGCCACCAACCGGTACTAAAGGTCAAATTTGGCAGCCCGACCGGCGGGAAGTGCACCCTCTTTAGTACCGGGAAGTGGCTCCACCCGGTACTAAAGACCCGCCCTTTAGTACCGGTTGGAGCCAGGAACCGGTACTAAAGAGGGTGCGCTCCCATTCCGCAGTGCACAAAGTTTAATCCCACCTCGCCGAGCGAAGGGCAGCCGGACTGGTTTATAAACCCAGCCGCGGCTGCTCCTTCGAGCTCCTCTCCAAAGCAGGGTTTTTGGCCTAACTTTGCCGCGCTGCCCTGTGAGCCTGCTGGGCCTTATGGGCCTGCATAACCACGTCCAAAGCCGAGCAAGCCCACTGGGCGGCGCGGAAATAATTTTTTTATTTAGTTTTTTTCTTTTTTGCTTTATATATTTTCTTCTATTTATTTCTGAGTAGTTTTTTGCTGTATTTAGAGTTTCTTTGTGAATATTTTTGCTTTAGGTACAAAAATTTGAATAGTTTAAATTTGAATTATTTGAAATTTGTGTGAATCACTAGTTTGTGAATAACTTAACTTTAAAAATAGATTTTTCAGTGATTATTTTTTCTTATGTTTAATATTAGTGTGTTTTATCATTGTATTCAAATTGGTAATACGTCTGGAGTTGTAATAAGTTATTAAAATTTTGAATACCCTGTGTAATAGATGAGTTTTCGTCCGAAACCCTGATACTTCGAAAGAGATTGTCCAGTTTGTACACGAAGTGCATCCAGTTTTTGCCGTAACCCTCTCTACTTTTCTGCATATGCTATGCGGGTGAAACGATGATACCATGCCAAGTTTCAACCTTTTCAGAGTTAATTTTATAGTGCTTTTCAATTTCAGGGTCATTTAGCTCAAAACAAATCAGTAAATGCATCAAAAATAGCAAATTATGTCAGAAAGGGTTGAAAGTTGATGACGTGGCTTTGAATGGTGCATCTGAACGCAAAAAAAGTCCGGAGTTGTAATAAGTTATTAAAATTTTGAATAGCCGGTGTAACAGTTGAGTTTTCGTCCGAAACATTGATACTTCGAAAGAGATTGTCCAGTTTGTACACGAAGTTCATCCAGTTTTTACTGTAACCCTCTCTACTTTTTTGCACATGCTATCAGGGTGAAATGATAAGACCATGCCAAGTTTCAACCTTTTCAGAGTTAATTTTGTAGTGCTTTTCAATTTCAGGGTCATTTAGCTCAAAACAAATCAGTAAATGCATCAAAAATAGCAAATTATGTCAGAAAGGGTTGAAAGTAGATGACGCGGCTTTGAATGGTGCATCGGAACGCAAAAAAAGTCTAGAGTTGTAATAAATTATTAAAATTTTGAATAGCCGATGTAACAGATTGGTTTTCGTCCGAAACCGGCATACTTCGAAAGAGATTGTCCAGTTTGTACACGAAGTGCATCCAGTTTTTGCCGTAACCCTCTCTATTTTTTGCACATGCTATGCGGGTGAAATGATGATACCATGCCAAGTTTCAACCTTTTTAGAGTTCATTTTGTAGTGCTTTTAAATTTCAGGGTCATTTAGCTCAAAACAAATCAGTAAATGCATCAAAAATAGCAAATTATGTCAGAAAGGGTTGAAAGTTGATGACGTGGCTTTGAGTGGTGCATCTGAACGCAAGAAAAGTCCGGAGTTGTAATAAGATATTAAAATTTTGAATAGCCGGTGTAACAGATGAGTTTTCGTCCGAAACCCTGATACTTCGAAAAAGATTGTTCAGTTTGTACACGAAATGCATTCAGTTTTTGCCGTAACCCTCTCTACTTTTTTGCACATGCTATGCAGGTGAAATGATGATACCATGCCAAGTTTCAACCTTTTCAGAGTTCATTTTGTAGTGCTTTTCAATTTCAGGGTCATTTAGCTCAAAACAAATCAGTAAATGCATCAAAAATAGCAAATAAAGGCACAAAAAATCCGGAGTTAAAATAAGTTATTAAAATAAAAGAGAGGCGTAATGCTCACGTGCACGTTGCTTATCTTCAGGCCTTGAGGAAATAGTGTAGACTGCATGGATCTATCTGTAGTTTTCATCCGAAACCCTTATAGCTCCGTGCAGTCTACACCACTTCCTCAAGGCTTGAAGCTAAGCAACGTGTGCAGGTGAGCATTGTGCCTTTGCTTCATCGTCTTTGCACTCAGGGCTTATAAACCACTGCGAGTGCCTCTCGCTTGGCGAGGTGGGACTAAAAAACAACTGCAGAATGAAACAAATAAAAAGCTCTAGTACCGTTTCATGCCACGAACCTGTACCGAAGGTGCTTGTGGGGCCCCAGTCTGGCCACAGCCTGTCACAGCATCTTTAGTACCGGTTCGTGGAACGAACCGGTATTTAAGGTTCGCCATGAACCGGTACTAATTAGCTCCGCCCGCCTAGCCGTTGGAACCGGCACTAATGGACACATTAGTGCCGGTTTTGGTACAAACCGGGACTAATGTGCTTCACATTAGGACCTTTTTCTACTAGTGACCATGGCTTAGGGCGGCACTTATTTGGTGGATGGGTCGGTGATTTGGGTGGAAGGTGTCGTGCTCGTGCCGGTGGTCGGGGCATGTGGGATGTGGAAGGAGGAGGAGGATGGGGGTCGGGTGTGGATTACCTGCCTAGATAGGCGAGGCCGAGTAGTGATACGTCTCCAACGTATCTATAATTTTTTATTGTTCCATGCTATTATATTATCTATTTTTGATGTTTAATGGGCTTTATTATGCACTTTTATATAATTTTTGGGACTAACCTATTAACCGGAGGCCCAGTGCCAGTTGTTGTTTTTTGTCTATTTCAGTGTTTCGTAGAAAAGGAATATCAAACGGAATCCAAACGGAACGAAACCTTCGCGAGGATCTTTTTTGGAACAAATGCAATCCAGGAGACTTGGAGTGGACGTCAAGGAAGCAACGAGGCGGCCATGAGGGGGGACGGCGCGCCCAGGGGTGGTAGGTGCGCCCCCACCCTCGTGGGCCCCTCGTGGCTCCACCGACCTACTTCTTTCACCTATATATACTCTCATACCCTAAAAACATCCAGGGGAGCCACGAAACCACTTTTCCACCACCGCAACCTTCTGCACCCGTGAGATCCCATCTTGGGGCCTTTTCCGGCGATCTGCCGGAGGGGGATTCGATCACGGAGGGCTTCTACATCAACACCATAGCCTCTTCGATGATGTGTGAGTAGTTTACTTCAGACCTTCGGGTCCATAGTTATTAGCTAGATGGCTTCTTCTCTCTCTTTGGATCTCAATACAAAGTTCTCCTCGATCTTCTTGGAGATCTATTCGATGTAAATCTTTTTGCGGTGTGTTTATCAAGATCCGATGAATTGTGGATTTATGATCAAGATTATCTATGAACAATATTTGATTCTTCTCTGAATTCTTATATGCATGATTTGATATCTTTGCAAGTCTCTTCGAATTATCGGTTTAGTTTGGCCTGCTAGATTGATCTTTCTTGCAATGGGAGAAGTGCTTAGCTTTGGGTTCAATCTTGAGGTGTCCTTTCCCAGTGACAGCAGGGGCAGCAAGGCACGTATTGTATTGTTGCCATCGAGGATAAAAAGATGGGGTGTATATCATATTTCCTGAGTTTATCCATCTACATCATGTCATCTTGCCTAATGTGTTACTCTGTTCTTATGAACTTAATACTCTAGATGCATGCTGGATAGCGGTCGATGTGTGGAGTGATAGTAGTAGATGCAGAATTGTTTCGGTCTACTTGACATGGACGTGATGCCTATGTTTATGATCATGCCTAGATATTCTCATGACTATGCACTTTTCAATCAATTGCTCGACAGTAATTTGTTCACCCACCGTAAAATATGCTATCTTGAGAGAAGCCACTAGTGAAACCTATGGCCCCTGGGTCTATTTTATATCATATTAGTTTCCCGTCTACTAGCTATTTCTGTCGCCGTTTATTTTGCAATCTTTACTTTTCCAATCTATACAACAAAAATACCAAAAATATTATCTTATTATCTTTATCAGATCTCACTTTTGCAAGTGGCCGTCAAGGGATTGACGACCCCTTTATCACGTTTGTTGCAAGGTTCTTATTTGTTTGTGCAGGTACTAGGTGACTTGCGTGTAGTCTCCTTCTGGATTGATACCTTGGTTCTCAAAAACTGAGGGAAATACTTACGCTACTTTGCTGCACCACCCTTTCCTCTTCAAGGGAAAACCAACGCATGCTCAAGAGGTAGCAAGAAGGATTTCTGGCGCCATTGCCGGGGAGATCTACGCTCAAGTCAAGACATACCAAGTACCCATCACAAACTCTTATCCCTCGCATTACATAATTTTCCATTTGCCTCTCGTTTTCCTCTCCCCCACTTCACCCTTGCCGTTTTATTCGCCTCTTCTTTCGTTCGCCCTCTTTCGCTTGCTTCTTATGTGCCTGTGTGTTGGATTGATTGCTTGTCACGATGGCTCAAGATAATACTAAATTGTGTGACTTCTCCAATACCAACAACAATGATTTTATTAGCACTCCGATTGCTCCTCTTACCGATGCTGAATCTTGTGAAATTAATGCTGAATCTTATCATGAAAGATCAATTCTCTGGCCTTCCTAGTGAAGATGCCGCTACCCCTCTAAACAACTTTGTTGATCTGTGTGATATGCAAAAGAAGAAAGATGTGGATAATGATATTGTTAAATTGAAGCTATTTCCGTTTTCGCTTAGAGATCGTGCTAAAACTTGGTTCTCTTCTTTGCTTAAAAATAGTATTGATTCAGGGAATAAGTGCAAAGATGCTTTTATCTCTAAGTATTTTCCTCCCGCTCAGATTATCTCTCTTAGGAACGATATTATGAATTTTAAGCAACTTGATCATGAGTATGTTGCACAAGCTTGGGAGAGGATGAAATTAATGATACGTAATTGCCCTACACATTTTTTGAATTTATGGATGATTATTAAAAAAATTATGCCGGATTGAATTTTTCTTCCAGAAATCTTTTAGATTCGGCCGCGGGAGGGATTTTTATGGAAATCACTTTAGGAGAAGCTACTAAACTCCTAGATAATATTATGGTTAATTATTCTCAATGGCATACTGAAAGATCCGCTAGTAAAAAAGTTCATGCAATTGAAGAGATTAATGTTTTGAGTGGAAAGATGGATAAACTTATGAAATTGTTTGGTAATAAGAGTATTCCTTCTGATCCTAATGATATGCCTTTGTCCACTTTGATTTAGAATAATAATGAATCTATGGATGTGAATTTTGTTGGTAGGAACAACTTTGGTAATAACGCATATAGAGGAAACTTTAATTCTAGGCCGTTCCCTAGTAATTCCTCTAATAATTATGGTAATTCCTACAACAACTCTTATGGAAAATTTAATAAGATGCCCTCTGATTTTGAGACTAGTGTTAAATAATTTATGAATTCGCAAAAGAATTTCAATACTTTGCTTGAAGAAAAATTGCTTAAGATTGATGAGTTGGCTAGGAACGTGGATATAATTTCTCTTGATGTTGATTCTTTGAAACTTAGATCTATTCCTCCTAAGCATGATATCAATGAGTCTCTCAAAGCCATGAGAATTTCCATTGATGAGTGCAAAGAAAGAACCACTGGGATGCGTGCTAAAAAGGATTGCTTTGTGAAAGCGTGTTCTTCTAGTTTTCATGATAACAATAATGAAGATCTAAACGTGATTGATGTGTATCCTATTAAATATTTGTTTTCCAATATGAATCTTGATAAGGATGGGACTGGAGATGAGTCAACTTTAGTTAAAACACGTCCCAATGATTCGGAGTTTTTAGATCTTGATGCTAAAATTGCTAAAAGGGATTGAAGAGGTCAAAACTTTACATAGCAATGAACCCACTATTTTGGATTTCAAGGAATTTAATTATGATAATTGCTCTTTGATAGATTGTATTTCCTTGTTGCAATCCGTGTTAAATTCTCCTCATGCTTATGATCAAAATAAAGCTTTTACTAAACATATCGTTGATGCCTTAATGCAATCTTATGAAGAAAAACTTGAATTAGAAGTTTCTATTCCTAGAAAACTTTATGATGAGTGGGAACCTACTATTAAAATTAAGATTAAAGATCATGAGTGCTATGCCTTATGTGATTTGGGTGCTAGTGTTTCCACGATTCCAAAAACTTTGTGTGATGTTAGGTTTCCGTGATTTCGATGATTGTTCTTTAAATTTGCATCTTGCGGATTCCACCATTAAGAAAACTATGGGAAGGATTAATGATGTTCTTATTGTTGCAAATAGGAATTATGTGCCCGTAGATTTCATTGTTCTTGATATAGATTGCAATCCTACATGTCCTATTATTCTTGGTCGACCTTTCTTCAGAACGATTGGTGCAATTATTGATATGAAAGAAGGAAATATTAGATTCCAATTTCCATTAAGGAAAGGCATGGAAAACTTTCCTAGGAAGAAGATTAAATTACCTTATGAATCTATTATAAGAGCCACTTATGGATTGCATACTAAAGATGAAAATACCTAGATCTATTCTTGTTTTTATGCCTAGCTAGGGGCATTACACGATAGCGCTTGTTGGGAGGCAACCCAATTTTATTTTTGTTCCTGTTTAGTAATAAATAAATAATCTAGCCTCTGTTATGATTGTGTTTTTATGTTTCAATTAGTGTTTGTGCCAAGTAGAACCTTTGGGAAGACTTGTGGGAAGTCTTTGTGATCTTGATGTAAAAAACAGAAACTTTAGCGCTCACGAGATTAGCTGCCATTTTTTACTGGAGAGTGATTTTAGGTTGATTCTTTTTGAAGATGATTAATAGACAAATTCCTCACGTCAACCAACTTATTTCAGGATTTTTGGAGTTCCAGAAGTATTTATTTGATCCAGATTGCTACAGACTGATCTGTTTTTGACAGATTCTGTTTTTCGTGTGCTGTTTGCTTATTTTGATGAATCTATGGCTAGTATCAGGGGGTATGAACCATAGAGAAGTTGTAATACAGTAATTTTAAAACCCATATAAATAAAGAATGATTTCATTACAGTACCTTAAAGTGGTGGTTTGTTTTCTTATACTAACGGAGCTCATGAGATTTTTTGTTTAAGTTTTGTGTTGTGAAGTTTTCAAATTTTTGGGTAAAGATTTGATGCATTTTGGAACAAGGAGTGGCAAGAGCCTAAGATTGGGGATTCCCAATGCACCCCAAGGTAAAATTCAAGGACAAACAAAAGCCTAAGCTTACGGATGCCCCGAAAGTCATCCCCTCTTTCGTCTTCGTCTATCGGTAACTTTACTTGAGGCTATATTTTTATTCACCACATGATATATGTTTTTCTTGGAGCGTCTTGTATGATTTGAGTATTTGCCTTTTAGTTTACCACAATCATCCTTTGTGTACACACCTTTTGGAGAGACACACTTGAATCAGAATTTATTAGAATACTCTATGTGCTTCACTTATATCTTTTGAGCTAGATAATTTTGCTCTGGTGCTTCGCTTATATCTTTTTAGAGCACGGTGGTGGTTTTATTTTATAGAAATTATTTATCTCTCATCCTTCACTTATATTATTTTGAGAGTCTTTTAGAACAGCATGGTAATTTGCTTTGGTTATAAAATTGGTCCTAATATGATAGGCATCCAAGATGGGTATAATAAAAACTTTCATATAAAGTGCATTGAATACTATGAGAAGTTTGATACTTGATAATTGTTTTGAGATATGAAGATGGTGATATTAGAGTGATGCTAGTTGAGTAGTTGTGAATTTTAGAGATACTTGTGTTAAACTTTGTGATTCCCGTAGCATGCACGTATGGTGAACCGTTATGTGATGAAGTTGGAGCATGATTTATTTATTGATTGTCTTCCTTATGAGTGGCGCTCGGGGACGAGCGATGGTCTTTTCCTACCAATCTATCCCCCTAGGAGCATGCGTGTAGTACTTCGTTTTGATAACTAATATATTTTTGCAATAAGTATGTGAGTTCTTTATGACTAATGTTGAGTCCATGGATTATACGCACTCTCACCCTTCCACCATTGCTAGCCTCTCTAGTACCGCGCAACTTTCGTCGGTATCAAAAACCCATCATTAACCTTCCTCAAAACAGCCACCATACCTACCTATTATGGCATTTCCTAGCCATTCTGAGATATATTGCCATGCAACTTGCCACCGTTCCGTTTATTATGACACGCTCCATCATTGTCATATTGCTTTGCATGATCATGTAGTTGACATCGTATTTGTGGCAAAGCCACCTTCATAATTCTTTCATACATGTCGCTCTTGATTCATTGCACATCCCAGTATACCGCCAGAGGCATTCACATAGAGTCATATGTTTTTCTAAGTATCGAGTTGTAATTCTTGAGTTGTAAGTAAATAAAAGTGTGATGATCTTCCTTTTTAGAGCATTGTCCCGGTGAGGAAAGGATGATGGAGACTATGATTCCCCCACAAGTCGGGATGAGACTCCAGACGAAAAAAGAGGCCATAAAAAAAGAGAAAGGCCCAAATAAAAAAATGAGAGAAAAAGAGAGAAGGGGCAATGCTACTATCCTTTTACCACACTTGTGCTTCAAAGTAGCACCATGATCTTCATGATAGAGAGTCTCCTATTTTGTCACTTTCATATAATAGTGGGAATTTTTCATTATAGAACTTGGCTTGTATATTCCAATGATGGGCTTCCTCAAAATGCCCTAGGTCTTCTTGAGAAAGCAAGTTGGACGCACACCCACTTAGTTTCTTGTTGATCTTTCACACACTTATAGCTCTAGTGCATCCGTTGCATGGCAATCCCTACACACTCACATTGATATCTATTGATGGGCATCTCAATAGCCCATTGATACACCTTGTTGATGTGAGACTATCTTCTCCTTTTTGTATTCTCCACAACCACCATTCTATTCCACCTATAGTGCTATGTCCATGGCTCACGCTCATGTATTGCATGAATATTGAAAAAGTTTGAGAACATCAAAAGTATGAAACAATTGCTTGGTTTGTCATCGGGGTTGTGCATGATTTAAATATTTTGTGTGATGAAGATAGAGCATAGCCAGACTATATGATTTTGTAGGGATAACTTTCTTTGGCCATGTTATTTTGAGAAGACATGATTACTTTATTGGTATGCTTGAAGTATTATTAAACTTTTGTCTTGAATCATTCGGATCTGAACATTCATGCCACAATAAAGAAAATTACATTGAAAATTATGTTAGGTAGCATTCCACATCAAAAATTCTGTTTTTATCATTCACCTACTCGAGGACGAGCAGGAATTAAGCTTGGGGATGCTGATACGTCTCCAACGTATCTATAATTTTTGATTGTTCCATGCTATTATATTATCTATTTTTGATGTTTAATGGGCTCTATTATGCACTTTTATATTATTTTTGGGACTAACCTATTAACCGGAGGCCCAGTGCCAGTTGCTGTTTTTTTGCCTATTTCTGTGTTTGGCAGAAAAGGAATATCAAACGGAATCCAAATGGAACGAAACCTTCGCGAGGATCTTTTTTGGAACAAACGCAATCCAGGAGACTTGGAGTGGACGTCAAGGAAGTAACGAGGCGGCCACGAGGGGGGAGGGCGCACCCATGGGGGTAGGCGCGCCCCCACCCTCGTGGGCCCCTCATGGCTCCACCGACCTACTTCTTTCGCCTATATATACTCTCATACCCTGAAAACATCCAGGGGAGCCACGAAACCACTTTTCCACCGCCGCAACCTTCTGTACCCGTGAGATCCCATCTTGGGGCCTTTTTTGGCGATCTGCCGGAGGGGGATTCGATCACGGAGAGCTTGTACATCAACACCATAGCCTCTTCGATGATGTGTGAGTAGTTTACTTCAGACCTTCGGGTCCATAGTTATTAGCTAGATGGCTTCTTCTCTCTCTTTGTATCTCAACACTACAAAAAAATACACTTCCGTGATGATACGTGTTTGTCATAGTAGGTCACATTTTTGGTCATGCATGTACATCCATGACAATTTTATGACAGAATCAAGATAGTCATACATGTGCTATCGTAGAAGTGTTCCATGACATTACCAAAATTATCATCACGGAAGTGTCCACTTCCATGACGATAAATCGCGCGTCACAGAAGAGCTTTCGTCAAGGGTGACCGACACGTGGCATCCACCGTAACGGAACGCCGTTAAGCTATCGGGTCCGGTTTGGATCCGATAACCCACTAACAACCCCGACCAATGGGGATTTTCCACGTGTAAAATCATCATTGGCTGGAGGAAACACGTGTCGGCTCACCGTTGGGCAGATGTCATGCACTCATTGGACAGAAGGCGCCTATGATACGTCGACACGTGGCACGGCCCAACAGAGGCCCATTCCTGTGAAAAGGCCGGCCCATTTGACTTGGTGAAAAGGCAGCGGGCCGGCCCACGGAAAGCCTGTTAACGGCCTGTTCGCATATAGCCCATTTACAACCCGCTAACCCAGGGCCCATTACGACCTATCTGAATTAGGCCCAGTAGCGTCATCTGGGCCGTCCAATATGATTCCAGCCCATTTTAAGTTCCGGCCCATGTATGGCCCATGATGTCTTTCGGCCCAGATGAGGCCCTTTGTAACTCTTGGCCAATTAACGGCCCGTGGTGAAACTGGCCCGTAATGAACAGTGTATCACTTTATACCCATTAACGGCCCATTAATCCATTGGGCTGTTTGTAGCCCATGTTATCTTTCGGCCTTCTCAGGGCCATTTATTCTTGGGCTCATTTCCAGCATTCGGTTACTTACGGCCCGTTACTGCCATTTTTTGCTTGTGGGCCAAATTCAGCCCATGGTTACAGTCGGCCCGTTTGTGGCCCGTTAATACGTTGGCCGTTTTCATAGCGTCATCAAATACGGCCTATTAACGACAGCCCGTTATGGTCAGCCCATGAACGGACGACTCCAACTCTAGCCCGTTTACGGCCATAATGCGGTCTATTTTTTGCCCATGTTTGGCCAATCGATCATACGGCCCGTCTAAGGCCCATTGATGATACGGCCCGTAGAAGGCCCATTGTTTCTATGGCCCGTAGAAGGCCCATTGTTTCTACGGCCCGTAGGAAGCCCAATGTCACTACAGTAAATATGTAGCCCATGGCCTGTTAAAGGCGAGAAACTACTATAGGTTTAGACCTGCTAATGGCCCAAGCTGATTATAGGCCCACGTTTTGGCCCATATGAGTAACGAGCTGGCCTGAAGACCGACAACACTGAGATCCACTGAACCTTCCAGCCTAAATTACAGCATACTGACCAAAGAATAAACCTAGACTATACAACAAAGAAATTACGGCATATTAGGAATCAAAGTTCGCTACCCGGTGATAATAAAGCGCAACATGACCGCGGATTACATACACTGGGCATCAAAGGTCGCCACCAGTGCATATAAATACGCCGACAAAAGAATATACAAAACTGAGAGCACTTCAGAAGGCACTAGACCTGGCAAGCTCGGGCCCCCGCAAGCAGTCGAACAAGCAGATGAGACCTCAGTTGTGTCAATGATAGATGCTTCATCCCTAGCTGTATGGCACCATAGTGCGCAAGGCAGTCCCCTAACATCTTCATTACATCTTTGACTTCAAGTAGGAGCTGAGCTGAAGCAAGCCTTTCCGCTTTAAGTTGAGACTGAAGAAGTCGAACTGATTGAGGCACCGACTGCACAGAGGTTGTCTCACCCCTGCTGGTGAGTAGCTTCAACTCACTGTCTTCATCAAGACAGGACCTTGGGGTCATCTCGCTGTCCTCAAGATGGTTTGGCTCACTATCTTTCCTAAAGTTCTGCCTGGCATAAGAGATACGACTCTGAAAGAGAAACAAGGAGACACGTAATAGGTTTCACAATTATATACGCAAATAAATGTATCTGTTCTGCATAAGGAACATGTTTTTACAACTACAATTTAAAACTGGTAGTTGTTGCAAACATCCAATCAGATGTAAACAGCAGTGGAGGAAATGATGCCTATCCAAATCTATACTAGAACAAAGTTTGAAGGCTTGAGCAAGATGAACTTACATTACATGTTAACACGGGCTGGACAAAGCCCTTCTCCATGTTGATGGAAAGATAATTCAATAAATTCCCCAAAGAAAATTCTTTGTAAGCGTTGCCATTATTCTACATTTTGCAAAGAGTAAATATAGATCAAATAATATTGGAAGAAACAGAGGATAATGAAGCTCAGGTGTAGACTGATGATACATAATCAAATAGCAATTAATTAAGTACAGCGTTACAAGGCATAAGGTACTGACAAGAGGAATGCAGACATGAACGTGTGCAGTGGCATTGGCTTTATTCAACATTTTGGTAAGAGTAAATGTAGATATGATAATTTGGAGAAAGTGGAGGGCAGGGCAGATAAGATGCAAACTAATGCTAGACAATTAACTATCTCGCGATGCATGTACAGTAATACCACCACCATCCGTTATTAGTTGTCGCTCAAATGGATGTATCTAGCACTATTAAGTTCTAAATACATCCAGTTGATCAAAAATTAATTCGATACAGAGGGAGTACATGACAACAGGTACTTACATGAGCAATCCAAAACTTCATAACCATTGTGTTAATTCTACATTTATCTAAGAGTAAATATAGATCTTATAATTTCAAGCAAAGGAAGGATAAAGAAGCGAACATTTACAGTGATGCTACATAATCAAACAGCAATGAGTATAAGTATGCTGACAAAGGGCAAGAGGTACTGACAAGAGCAATGCAGAGCCCAGTATTGTCGTGAGATCCTATGATCCTTTGAGCAAGGAGATTCGTCTGAAATTAGTTTTCATACAAGAGAGAAGGTAAGGCACATGCAGAAATTTAGGAGTTCAAATTTTGAATTGATATCATAGACAGTACCTGACACTGGGCTGTCAGCAGTTCTAATAGGGGTTTGGCCACTGGAGTAGGGGTAAAGTCTGTTACAGTTGGGCCTGTGTTTTCTGTGGCTGCTGATCTATCTGATTTAACAGGTATCACTACCTTTTCCAAATACCTAGTTTGTACTCCTTGAGGATCTGCAATCACCCTCTTCCTTTTGGACATCTATTACGAAAGAACAACATTTGACTAGAAAAACATAGTATGACGACACATGGAATAGGTACAGAAAATGGATAGGTATGGCATATACTCATATATGATGCTTAAACAAGCAGATGGTGTAACAAAGTAGAAGTAATGCAAGAGGTCAGATGCAAAATATGTGCGACCAATACAACCTTGCCAAGTTAGAGCATGCACCTTGATGGGTGAATAAGATAGGTCATCCTCCACCATGCCAAGTTTGTTAGCCAATGGATCGTTCCGCAATATTCCTCTCGTGCGCCCATTCTCATATTCATTTTGATAATGTTCAATACCTGACATGCATGAAAACATAAAAACAAGTGAGATTATCTTTGTAATGCAGAAGTGATTCTAATCCAATACTTCCTCCCTGTAAACCCCTTTGTGCTATCTCTGCAACTTCTAAGAGGTGCCATGCATGCTGTAATTTGGTGTGTGGATTAATATAATGTGGCCTACTACTCAAAATATGAGAGCTCCAGAAGTGATGATACTTCGCAGATGACAGCTTCAACATATAGTAAAGAAGAACAAGTCGACCTGACCTGACAGATTCAAAATATACTAAGGGAGAATAACTCGACCTGACCAGTCGACCGCAAGAGAAGAGGATCATCTTAAAGAAGAGCAGAAGAGCAAGTAGATTGAAGATATTACAACTCTTTCTATACAATGTCGGTTGGCCACCCATGATGAACCAGAGCGCACAGAGAAATACTATTCCTTCTGGTCTCTCCATATGTGGCTCACATGCATTTCGAAACTAAAGTAGGAACATTTAGCTGACCAATTAAACATCTCTCAGTTTTACTAATATCAGCATAATATCAGATTTGAATTTGTACAACTAAGCTTGTTTAGCTCGATGGGTGGAGCAGTGCTATTACGACACGAACCACGTAGGCTGATCGTGGTCATCATAAAATGGGGAAACCGTAAGCATGATGAGTATAGTGTTGACCGTGGCAGTGGGATGGCAGATCTGAAGCTGCAAACCGCACAAAGGGTAGTTAGCAACCGATATTTGCTTTCAAATAACAACTAAGATTTGGTATGAACAAGAAAGTACAGTCAACAAGTGACAAATAAATGCAATTCTGCTGTCTCTCTATATGTCACGACATGCATTTGGAAACTCAAGTGGGACCTTTAGCTAACCAATTAAATGTGTCTGTTAACTAATATCAGTATCATATCACAATCATATTTGAACAACTAAGCTTTGGAATTTTGAGTGTTGTGTTGTTTAGCTTGAAGGGTGGAGTAATGCTAGTATGACAGAAAGCACCAACGCAGATCATAGTAGACTAGATAAAAGGGGAAAACCCTAAGCATCAAGAGTAAAATCAGGAAAGTGGAACTAGCTGGACCAGTGGGTGGCGCACATGCTTTTCGAAACGAATATAGGAACATTAGGTGACCAATTAAACGTTCTCTGTTTTGGTAATATGAGCATCATATCAGATTCGTATTTCAACACGTAAGCTTTGGAATTATGAGTGGCATGTTGTTTCGCTTGATGGGTTGAGGTCTTGAGGAGCAGTGCTAGCACGACACGAAGGATGGAAGCACCTACGATGATGGTACTGAATATAGAGGGGGGAAACCATAAGCTTTACGAGTATAGTGACCGTGACATGGTGGATCTGAAGGTGCAAACCGGACAAAGCTACTTCGCAACCAATGTTTGCATTCAACTAGCCACTACGATTTGGTACGGACAACAAAAGTACAGTAAACAATTTAAGATCTATTTTCCGGGTGAAATCAATAACTTAAGCACATATGGAAGAGTACCACCTCTCTTGCGATGCTGTGTAGGCCCGTGCTGATACGTTGAGGGTGCTGCGGGTGCGATGGCTGTCGACGGCAGGGAAGAAGACTTTAGATGGCAGACGGCCGGGTTGGGGGATAAATCCTGTTGCCGTGGACGAGGCGGTCGTAGGAGCGGCAACGGCAAAGTGGACGCTGGCACGACCGGATTTTTGGGATATAAATTCCCAGAAAAACGGCCTGTGTGCTCACCAGCCCCAGGATTACTGTTAGCTGATGAGGTACCAACTTGATACAAGAATTCCAAGCAAGGAACAAAAATATGTAGTACAAGACCATTTAGGCCAGGGAGTACAACACTTGGTTTCTAATGGTTGAGGGCGGAAGCGGTTGGAAACATCTGCGTCTATGGGACTCCATTTCCCACAAGAACAGCTGACCAGGATAACTCCTATCTTCGCGAGGCTGCACACGTCAACAGCGTAGGTTCCGAGGGCGTCACCGCGATGCATACCTCCACGCAAGGCAATCTGGCCAAGACAATAGCCAGGGACAAGCCAGTGAGTACGTTTGAATGTACTCGCAAACATTAAGAACACGGGTATAATAAATGTCAAACATGCTCCAGAATATCATGTGATCACACGTCTGTCATGAAAAGATACCAAAAACCATAACGCACACGTGTGGTTAAAATGATTCAAAGTAAAATACTGGGTGCCAAGCGAGGGTCTGAATGACGCCTCGAGCGGAAACTGCAGAATAGTAATACTGGTACCAAACGAGTGTCTGAAAGACTCCTCGAGCGGAAAATGCGGAATAGTAATACAGGTGCCAAACGAGTGTCTGAAAGACTCCTCGAGCGAAAAATGCGGAATAGTAATACAGGTGCCAAACGAGTGTCTGAAAGACTCCTCGAGCGGAAAATGCAGAATATAATAATGCCGCAGTCGGGCGTCGGGGCGACACCACATAAAGGGCTTATAAAAGATAAAAGAACAACAGGCATGCCGCAGTCGGGCGTCTGCGCGACACCACAGAAAGGGCTTATAAGAGAATAATCACAGTGAATATCCAGGAGGTAGAACCGTCCCAGGGATACTCAATAATATACATAAAATAAATGGTTAGTCCATAATAATAAAGATCATAATCCAAAGGTGCCATAATCATAAACAATATTTAGTACAGTCGTTTCTCCATCCGAAAACCGATAATTCAATCAAGTCGTATCTCCATCCGAATACCGTTACTGAGCTCTAGTTAAACCGTTCTCCATCCGAATACCGTTACAGGGTTCTAGTTAAACCGTTCTCCATCCGAATACCGTTATCAAGATTTAACCCAGACTGTGGTCCTATACTCAAGAACATGACTATCCAACAGGATGTATCCTCTGTAGAGGGAGTACCACTTTCCACGAGTAACGGGATTACTCAGTCCCTCGGGACTAATTCCGTCTACGGTCTTTTGATTGAAAACACGCCTGACCTGCACACACCAGCTCAACTCACCAGTGCCTGGAATCACCCACGACACCTGCCAAGCAAAACTCTAAGTGGGGAGGCTACAACCTCGAGTAGCATGGGATCACAATATTTATACCGCGCGCAAACTGGGGAAGCTATCCCCTTCGGCTACAACCGAAAACACCCATGCCCCCGGACCGAATGACAGGCTTTAATCCGTGGCCACGGGACCTTCATCACGGCCTCTCTGTACGGTGTGTGCTTTGGAAAGGGGTTGACAACCTACTGAACCATACCCTGTCCCCTGCAGGGACAAGTGGTGGTACCGACAAAAGGAAGCTACTGAACAAGACTCGGTCTACAACCGACTCAGGTGATCCAAGTATCCACCAACAATACTACCACTAGTGAAATAAATCACCACTCCTCGTGCCTCACCATGCTATGCCGGGCATACTCGTCACAACGAGGGATTAGGGACAAGCTCGTGTCTACCCAAGACCACGACTTTCCCGCTTCCTACCGGTGTGCAAGAGAAGCTCACGAGGGCGATCCAAATCCTCAGGGTATCCATTGCTGGCCACAAACAACTCCAAAGTGCACTCATGCACGAGACTACATCGATACATAAACTGTCACTTATACTCCAAGACAAAAGGTGCTGTGATCGTATCCAAACACCACAACAAATATTATGCCAGAGTTCAGAAATGCTTGCCTTCAAGAGTATGCAAAGGATGCACTTATTGGAAGCTTTCCTTTTCCTCCAAAAATCCTATTTTGCAAAATACACAAATACAAATATTTCAAACACAGTACCAAAACCTGTCTCAAATATTTTTGAAATAAATCTTAAAATAAACTAGATGAAATTTGAGAGAGGTAGGAAAAAGAATCAACTCATTTGGAGTTTTATTTTAAAAGTTATAGCCAGTCAAAGTTTGGTCAACTCAGTTTTTAAATAAAACCAGAAAAAAGGAAAACGCTTCGAGGGAAATACGCTTACGCAGCAGGGAAACGTACGCGGGGTTTTGCGCCTCCACTAAAACAGAGAGAGGGTGGCCACGCGAGTCACTGACAGTGGGTCCAGAGGGCCCACTGGTCAGGTTTGACTGGTCTTCCTCTCCCTCCCTTTTCTGTGCCCGAACGGTGGCGAGGCTCCGGCGATCGCCGGCGACAGACGGCGGCTCCTCGAGGGCACCCAAGGGCGGGAATGGGACGGCAAGACCGAGGCGGTCCCCGGGGTGGTTGCTGGGTCGAAGGAGGTGGCAGGAATCGCCGGCGGCGAGCTCCTCGGCGGGTGAAGGCTACGGTGGTGAAGTGACTATTGTGCTCCGGTGGTCTCCGATCGAGTTTTGGGCAGCTGGGCAGCTCCGCAAGACTACGGGGAAGCTTCTGGTGGTGCTGGTTGGGCGAGAGGGTGGCCGGTTGCGACGAATCGCACCGGGGCTTGGCGGCGGCCGAGTTGGCCGGAGTCGGGGAGGACGGCCACTGCAGGCCGATCTACTGCGCGGGGAGCTCTACGGGGGAAGTCTGAAGTCGCGTGAGTGCTCGGAGGGGCTCGGGGGCCCTTTATATAGCGTGACGAGGCGGCTCCGCGGCGGCAGAAGATAAGCTCGTCGGCGACAGCCGTTGCTGTAGGTGCAGGGCATCTTGGCGGCGACGAACGCGTTCCGACAGGCAGGAGGATAGGCACGAGCGATTCCTAGGGGCAGCTGGCGCGCTGGCGCTGTCTGGGCGGTGCCGAACATGGCAGAGGCCGCTGCCGACGCCGGCGTGCCGCCAAGGGCGCGGCCAGTGGCGCAGCCGGGCACCAGAGGGATCGTGGAGCAGGGGGCGGCTAGTGCGCGGCTCAGCGATGCAGAGGGACCAGGGTCGGGTCACGTCGAGCGCGGCAGTGCGGCGTGTCGGCGTAGTGCGCGCGCGTGCAAAACGTGCGCTCTGGGCGCGCCCAGAGCACGCACGGCAGGTGCTCGACGGAATGCCAGCGTGGTCTAGAGCGCGAGGGTGGAGCTGGCAAAGCACAGATCGAGGGTAGGGGTGGCTAGGCACTCTGTGGACAAGGTTGATAGGCCAGGGGTTCAAGTCCACAATGCAAACCAGAGAGCTTGCCAAAACTGACTGTGCACCCCAGGTGTTCGACAGAATGTCAAGTGCACTTAGGCAACTCTTGGAGTGGCCAAAGTCTCCAAATCAGTGTCTCTTTAGATACAGGAGATGGTGGTGAGATTAGTTTGGCAAAACCAGAAAGTTGATAGTGCAAGTTTTGCAAAACTCCAGTTTTGGGCAAAAAGAGAAGGGGTTTAGAACATGCACTTCAAAACCTCCAATGAGCCCAATCTCCTGGACTTAAGAGTTTGGTAGGGAGGGCTACAAGTAGGAAAAAGCTCAGGGTCACTAGAGCAAGGAAAAATATGGTTGCAGTACAAATCACCAATTTGGACCAGACAGCAAAAGAGGTTGATCCACTCAAATTTTCCAAAGAACATCATTGGGTTTTTGCTTGAAGATGAATTGTATGCATCCACTGTCTTCTCCGAACACTTGGAAGAATTTTTGAAGAAATATTTAATTGGGTTGCAGTGCAAAAGTGCCTACTGGACCAGATTGGAAAAATTGGTGTAGAGCTCAAAGTCTCCAATGGTCAGAAGGTATCTTTGCATAAAAGTGATGTGGAAACATCACATGACATCCCCAAATTTTGGTGGAATTTTTAGGAGCATTTATCAAATGGTTGTAGTGCAAATAGGCCCCAAATGCAAAAGGAAATCATTTTAAAGAAAGAAAGCTTTTTGAATAAATAAATCTTGCAACATTTGAATCCACTGATAAATAAAGGTTTTATTATGGAGAGAAATCAAGTCCAACAATACCCTTGAAGGTTTCTCCCACTAGAGGCAAAATCCAAAATCACAAAAGGTAAAACTTGACAATTGGAAAAGTTTTATTTCCTCGCAATATTTTAATAAATAAAACAAGGCCAAAAATTTTGGGTGTCACAGGCGCCGATGAAGCGAGATGACGCGGTGAAAGGATCCTGGTCCAGCGCCGTGGATGAGAGACGTCCATCTCTTGCAGTGGACGACGGGGTAGGGGTAGCGGCTTCGGCAAGGTGGAGGATGGGGTGGCGGACGGAGGCGGCTGGCCGCAGTGGGGAGGTTGTCGTGGCGCCGACGGTGTATGACTGGGGAAATGGAGGGGGAGGGGGGATCTCAAACTTTGCGATGCACTTGTCTGAATTTCGGACATCACGTCAGTTGGGGATAGGACGGTAATCTCGCATCTCCCAAATATTTGCCGGTAACGATTTCGAGCGAGGAGAGGGTGTTTTGCCGCCCACGGTTGGCGGCCACGGTGTATGAACGGGGCTGACAGGTAGGGCGGTTGTGTCACGTCTGAGGGAAGTTACACATCTGCCCTATTTAAAATATTAGCCTACATCAATTTCGGACGAGGAGAGTTTGTTTTGCCGCCCACCGTGGATGAATGGGGAAATGGAGGGAGAGACACATGTCTTTCGGACGAGCTTGTATCAAATGTGTTTTGCCGCCCACGTTTGGCGCCCACCGTGTCTGAATGGGCTCAGAGGCCATCGTGTCACGTCTGATTGAAGTTACTAGTCTACCCCTATCGACAGCAGTGTAAATCCGGTCGATAAGGATGTCAAGTGTTAGGGGTAGACAGTAATTTCCATCTCGCAAACACTTGCTTCGGGCAGCCGACAAATGATAGTGGGTGTTTAGCCGCTTCATTCAAAACTTGGGAGAATTAGCATTCACGTTTGCCCTGGGCCCTGGCAACTAAATCCAAATCCAATTTTTATTCGATTACGAATATCCACAGATAATTCTATGTTTTGTTATTTATTTCTTCAAAACCACAACAAAGATTTATTCCACCTTTATAGATGATTATGATTTAGAAATGCCGTGATCTTCGAATTCAGTAGGTTGGATACACTTTGAGTCAAACAGTTATTTCATCCAATACAATATGCTCACACGAAAAACAGTTCACCTTATGTCAATCATACAAGTACTGAGGATTACCTCGCCTAAAAAAATCAGATCATTACAACACATGGACAACATAGGGGGTCTTACAACATAATCCATTCAGAGACATGACACAACATGCAAGTACAATAATCTAATAAAAATTTCAACTGCTATCTAAAGAAGAACTGGGATTACCCTGGGCTTCAGATAGCAGAAGCAGCAGGACCTCCTCCGTCTTCAAATGCAACATTCTTACTTCCTCCAATTCTTGGGTTGCTTGCATAATGCGTGCAACTAATTGCATAATTTCCAGCTTCAAGATCGAGATTACCTCATTCATGGCAGCCACACCATCTCTTTCTGCCTCTAGTAGAGCCTCAAGAACTATAATATCTGTGCTCAGACTGCTCTCCGGCGGTGTTGCCTCTGAACTGCTACCATCTGGTAACAAGGATGGCACACTGCTTCCACAAATAGATTCTGGGGTTGTACATTATGTCCTAGTGTGAACGGCATCCTGAAAGGTTTCCGCTGGACATAAGTAAGAGATAGTTATCGCATGATCCAGGCAGTAAGCTTACATGGTAAACGACATACGAATTATTGTCGAGCATGGCAAGCTATATTTAAATGGTTCGAAGTAGCATCAGCCGAAAAGAAATTAAAATGGTAAGATGAAACTAGGGATGTAAGTGGCAAATAAACGACATCCGCCAGTCCCATCTAGTTAGTTTTTGCTAGCTCCCTGGTTCATTTTCCTTAAAAAACAAAAACTCTTTTGAACTATCATACCACTAGTGGACTTTAACCGGGATTAAATGGGACCCAGTTGACATCCCTAGTTGAAAGGGAGTGTACCACCGCTAAGTTGCGAAGGCATCTAAGCAGTTGAAATAATCTGAGAAAGCACTTAACAGTGTGGCCTCATATAAACTACGAAGACAGTCTTGTGATGAAGTTCAGAGGAAAAGTTAAGGACTCAAATGAACTAGGCATGCATTTCTTTACGATAGTACAACAGGCATTGCTGACATATTGGCCAACTCAGGTATAGCGTAACAAGTAACAAACAAGCATTTGAATCAGGAAATACAGCAAAGCAGACAACTGAACTATTTGTTATTTTGTAGGATTACAGGTTGAGGGCACAGGCCAAGAAAGCAGCCCACACGCATTACATTTCACATCTACTAAAACACATTGGCTAACCATATGTTGTTGTGAAGCCTCGCTGCTGTTGCAATGTTCTTTGAAGATATCGTCAGCATCCTGTGGTTGCAAATCTACTTGTTGTAGTTTATTCTGCACCCTCTATTTAGGTAAAATTAATTTTAATTGCATGCACTGGTTCAAATTGATCATCAATGGTTCATCTAAACTAATGAAAGAAGGGTGTGTGCATACACGACAATATATCTGCTTCCCTCTATTTTTATGCTTGTTCGAGGTGCCACCCCAAAAGAACAAATATTTTGCTTGATGGGGTTGGCAGCTCCATAATTAATAGAAGCATCAAATTAGTCATGCAACTTGGGAAGATCAAGAACACACCAAAAAGTAATGAACAGAGGCTCGTAGCAGTGATGTAATAGCTAGCATCAGAAAATGTAGGGTAAAACAAACAAAAACCAGCAGAACCACATGCTAGTTTGCTGATGTGTAATTAAGCATAGAGAACATGAAGCAGTCTGATGGAACCAACAGGTGGCATCAGAACAACACCATTGTCATAAATATAGCATGCAAGAAGTAAAATAGTAGGCAGTGATATCTAGGAAGTACAGTAATACTTAGGACAAAACTAAAGCATATTAACTATATGTGCACTGGTATGTAATTTAGCACATGTAACATGTTCACTGCCAGAAGTATGGCCCTACAGGTGCAAGCAGAATAATGCGTCTCATGAGAAGCTAAATGATGCCCTGAAGAAATTCAAAGGTGCGGTGCTTATGCTAAGAAATTGAACGTAGGCGCTGGCCGTTGGATAATAGTACCTGATTCTCGGCGGCGTATGGGTATCATTGGCATACTTGATAGCTAAGGATCGTTGATGGTGCTCGTGTTGCGGTTGAGTTTGGGCCGGCTGTCGCCGTCGCTGAAGCAGCTCCGGTGCTACGGTTGTGGCGCCTGTTGACATACAAGAAAGCTCATCTGTCGTAAGTGAACAGTTGCACTATAAAGAGAAAAACCGAAGGAGTACAGATCGAAATAACCTGATGAGGCTGCGGCGTCGGTAAAGCAGGACCGGTGGATTTGAATATGGCATCCGTGGAGCGGGTCCGGTGCAGTGGACGAAGGCTTCGGCGGGCGCGTTGTACAGTGCTTTCGGTGAGGCGGATCTGTTGTGGCGGACGAGGGCTTATATGAAGGGCCCGCGAAGGGACGGACGAGGGAGTCAGTGAAGGGCCTACACTGTGGTGGACGAGGGCGCCGGTTAAGCAGATCCGGTGCGGTGGACCATGATGGCGGTCAAGGAGATCTGGAGCGGTGTACAAGCCAGTTGCTGAAGCGGCTCCGGTGAAGTGGTGAGTTGGTAGTTGGTGGTTCCAAGGTGCGGAAGGTAGATCCGTCAGGGTGTGAGGTCCACCGCTGCGGCAGAGGACTAGATTCGGCGGCTTGCCGTGGTTGGGGGGGGGGGTTGGGGAGGGGAAGGGGAGGGGCTCTGGGGAATAATGTTCGGGGCAAAGAGGGGAAAACAATGGAGTTACCAAAGCAGCCCTTTTCCGTTCATGTGGCAGGAGTAAAACAGGAATATCGCAGGGCTAAACTTTCGGGTGCGAGATATTTCGATGTGAGCGGGAAGTTTGAAAGCTTTTGGCGCCTGAAATTATATTCTGCTCTTGTACGGCCGACTATGATATCATGGCCGAGAATTTGTTTGTTTTGCACGCAAAAAAGTGCAAGTTTTGAAAATCAATGTCTCCAACTCTAAACTTAGATTGTCCATTCAATTCAAATATGGATAATTGAGCTACTACAAGCAAATACCATCATATGGTCCAATTCAAATGAAATTCCAAATGTGTTTATCCTAAATATGATGACAAAAGCAAAAATGTGTATGTGTATGAATAAAGTGGATGATTATAAAGTTTGAACATGCCTGTATGTGTATATATCTAGGCTTGATATATGAATTTGAAATCATGAAATCCTGGCTTAAAAATGTACCTCCGTTTAAATGAATTACAAAAGCTAATGATGGAGTCGAATTCCAAAATTCCAATCTTAGGTTTGTAATTCTGGTACATCAAAGTATATCACGCATGTTCAAAAGTATTGTTATCTCATAGTCCAAACTGTGAAACAAATTGATCAACCTTGAGTGCACACACTATTGACCATGTATATCTCAATTACGCTAAAGTCTGTCGGATGTAGGGTTCCGGCAAACCCTTAAGGTTCGAACACTGGGGTGCGCGTGAAGTCTCTCCCTCCTACCCATCTATGCTCTAGCTCGCTAAGATCTCACGGATGAACTCGACGAACTTGCAACACAGAAAGACACGGGGTTTATACTGGTTCGGGCCACCGTTGTGGTGTAATATCCTACTCCAGTGTGGTGGTGGTGGATTGCCTCTTGGGCTGATAATGAACAGTACAAGGGAAGAACAGCCTCCTGAGGTTGAGGTGTTCTTGTGCTTGTGTAATTGAGGATGATCTGAACTAGTTCGGGATCAGTTGCCTCCTATTGTGGTGGCTAGTCCTATTTATAGAGGCCCTGGTCCTCTTCCCAAATATCGAGCGGGGAGGGAGCCAACAACGGCGGGAAAATTTGAAGGGGGACAGCTAGTACAAGCTATCCTGACAAAAGCGGTCTTCGTCTGCGAAAAGCTCTGGGGTGACGCTGTCTTGGGCTCCACGATGACCTTCTCCTTGCCGTCCTCCTGGTCTTGGTCTATGCGGCCCCTGCGGCCTACACAGTTATTCCTCCGCCTCCTGCGGCTCGCTTCCCCAATTCCCCTGCTTCCTCGTGGCTCTGCTTCTCCTCTCCAATCTGACTTGCACTCCGCCTGCTCCGTCGCCATGGCGCCGAAATAAGCTGAGAAGGGGAAGAGTCCTCTGTCTCTTCCAGCTGCGCCTCCGTCCTTTGCACCGGCGCTTGGCCGGTCTTGGGTGCTCAGCGACGAGGCCATGGACAAGGTGCGCCCGATGCTTGCTTCCAGCTTCAATGAGTGGGGGGAGACGGTGGCTTGGCCCGGGTCTCGCACTCGCACGGCTCAGACGGCCACCGAGGTCCCAATCTTCATAGATGCCCTCTGGGCTGGCCTGATTCCTCCCTTCTCCGCCTTCTTCAATGCTGTGCTTGAGCATTATCAGATCCACATGCTGCATCTCGACCCTCAGTCTGTGACTCTTCTTGCTGTCTTCGCCTTCATGTGCGAAGCCATGGTGGGCATCGCTCCTTTGGTGGCTCTCCTCCATCACTTCTTCTCATTGCATCTGGCCGACCCTCAGCAATGCTCGGGGTGCGTGAGCTTCCAGGCCGTGGCTGCGACAGCGGGCGAGGGGATCAATTTCGAGCTTCCTCCATCCACGAGCGAATTCCGGACACGATGGGTGTTCGTCGATGCCAGCGTGCTCAGTCCTCTGCTTCAGGCTCCGTCGGGGCCCGCTGTTCCTAACTTCGGCTGGAGCCATCAGCGGCTCACGAGCCCCGGCCTTGCCCGTGTCTGGCTCAGGTTGAGGTTGCTGAAGGATCGCGGTGTAACTGCACCGATGGTGGTGAAGGAATTCGTCCAACGCCGGGTCGCTCCGCTTCAGCGCCATTCTCGCCCAATGTGGACCTTGCTCAGCAGCCAGGACCACATGAGGTTTCAGGAGTCTGGGCTCCTCATCGGGACGCGGCGAACAGTGCTCAAGGTCCTGACGGATGTCTTTCTGCCGGCCGAACTGCCTGGGAAGAACTGTTTGCTGTACCGCTACAAGAATAAGGATGAATTCGTAAAGGACATGCCTCTCTTCGATGAATCGGGGCCGCGGCCGATCGGCCTGGAGGGGCCTCGTGAGAACCCCGTCGCCGTGGTTCCCTTCCTTGCCCCTGATGCTGAGCTCGCCCCAAGTGACGGTGCAGGTGGGCGAGCTCAGGCGGAGGCCGGCGGCTCGAGTGCTGAGGAGCACGTGCCGAGTGGTGATCCTGGGGCATCGTCCTCAGGAGCCTGCCACTCCCCTCCTGAGGCATCGGTTGCTGAGGAGACGCTGTATGCGACTCCCGAGGCCAAGGCTCCAGGAGCCTCGGGAGGTCGTTGTGAAACGGTGCCCGGCTGTTCGCCGCAACCGGGCACCCCTGAAGATATTTTTCCGAGCTCTTCTTCGGCCCCGCTGCACACCGGCCTTCACATCCAGCGCTTCGGCCGCCTCTGTGTGGACTTCGAAGAGCTCCGCAAGAAGAAGGGATCCCCTAGCAGCAGCATCTTTGGACCTCTGAAGCGGAGGAAGTACATCGCCATCGACGTGTAAGTATCGTACCGCTGTGGCCCCTTATGTACTGTTTTTCGTCTCCTGACGTCAGTTCTTCAGGGCTCCTTCCATCGAGGCGGCCGCGCCTCCTGAGAAGCGGCCTCCTTCTTCCTCAACTCTTCCGCCGGCCACGAGCACTCCGGGTCCGCTGGTTGCTCCTAGAGCAAGGCTGGTCGAAGGGGCGCTCCTGCCTTCCTAACGCGCTGAACCTGCAGCCTTGTCGCCCCTCCCCCTTGGTCTGGCGTGGAGCTTGGCATGCGTGCCCAAGACTCCTCCGCTGGTCTTTGACGGCAATTTGTTGGCTTCGATCCTCGGCTCCTCTTCAAGCAGTGAGCCCCGGCCGGCTTGGGCTTCTCTCGAGGGCGGGCTGGTGTCGGGTGTGGCGCCAACCCGCAGCCCCTTGCCGAGGGGTGGCGCGCCGCTTGGCGCCCCGCCCGCAGCCCCCGAGGCGGAGGACGAAGAAGGCCGGGAGTTTGAGCTTGAGCACGAGTGGAGCGTGGTTCGCCATGAGCTCTTCCAAGAGGCGATGAACGCGATGAGCCGACTTGGTGAAGAGCTCGCGAGTGTTGATTCGCGTCTTGAGGCTGAAGGTCTCCGGCTGACGAAGGAGCGGCACAAGCTGAAGGTGGCCATCAACCTCGGCCACTATCAGCGTGACCTCGAGAACGCGAAGGCCGAGGCGTCTCTAAATGTTTCCCACGAAGCCCGCTCACGAGCCTTGGAAGAGGCTCGCGAGGCTGACCGCCGTCGCGAGGCTGCGGAGAAGCGCGCGTGGGAGCTCCAGGCCTGGAGCGCGTCTCTTGAGCAGCAGGTGGAGGCGCAGGGCCGCTCTTGCATCGCTGGGGGACGCCCGTGGAGGAAGAGGAGGTCCGGAAGCGTGAGGAGGCGCTGGCCCTGGAGGCGATGGAGCGTAGCCGCGAGCTCGAGCAACTGGAGACGAGGGAGCGTCAAGTTGCCCAAGCAGAAGACTCCGTCGGGGCTCGCGAGGCTGGAGTTGAGGAGGAGGTGAACCGCCGGGTGGCCGAGGTTCACGCGGACCTAGAGGGCAGGTATGACCTGAAGCTGAAGCTCGCGGGCATGGAGGATGAGGGCAGGGCCACTGCCCTCAGGCCCAGGTTGGACGAGGCTGAGAGGCGCGCGGAAGCCACGGCCGCCACCCTGGTCACGGCACAGGCGGACTTGGCCTCCGCCCGCGCCGAGCTGCGTTCCCTCCAGAGGCGGGTTGAAGACACACAGGCCGTCGCGAGGTAAAACACGGAGGAGGTGCTCCAATGTCAAACGCTGGAGCGCGAGCATGCCCCTATGCTTCAGGATCTCCGGAACAGGGCCAATATCGCCCTGGGCCATATTTGCGACGTGGAGGCGCCAACCCCTCACTCAAATGATTACGCCAGCCACCTGACCTTCTTCACCGAGGTGGTGACGCGCCTGGAGGCTCGATCTGCCAGAGCTCGCCAGCTTGTGGAGGAAAGGGGGCGTGGCCTGCTCGAGCGCGCTCTCTCCCGTGTCTTTAGCTACCTCCTGAACGCCGATCCCAACTTTGTCTTTGACGCCGCCATCGCCCCCGTACCCACGGTTGTCCGAGGCAACCTAGCGCGCTGGGTTGAGGACAATGTGGACACGTTGGTGAGGGCCTTCGCTTCGGAGGATGACGCGGTGGTGGTCGTCGCAGACGAAGGCGACGTGGTCGACGATGATGACGGGGGCGTCGCCGGTGGCGGCGATGATGCCGATGAAGTCGACGACGACGCGAGTGACGCGTCTGCGGGTGACGCAGCGAGCTACATTTCTGGCTGATCCCTTGTTCTCCTGTCATTTCTTCCTGCGCACAAACTCGGGCGTGGACCTTGGAAACTTGTAAGAGCATTTTGAGAGGGGGAGCCCCTCATGTAAACAAATTGCAGTTTTTACTTTTCCATGCGATGTGAGTTTGTGTCCTCGTGAACTTGTGAACCCTGATGCGAGTTTTCGGTCTTGGTTTACCTTAGTCAGCGCCAGCTTTGAGCTGGGCTGCGATGTGTCGAGTTCCTGAGAACCTTGCGGAGCTCGTCGCCCCGTCGGAAGGGGCCCCACATGGGGTGAGCACCAGTTGTAGCGTTAGCGCGCGCTTGGTGTGCGCGTGCTTCGCGCAGTCCCGTTCGCGAGGAGCTCGTGGGGGAAAGGCGACGGACATGAGTCCCAAACAAAACAAGATCCAGAAGGCAAGAAATTGCTCAACGAGAAAAGGCCCCCCCCCCCCCGCGCGCATCGATAAAAACTCAGCTTCAACTCAAATCCAGATCCAGAATGCAAAGCTACAGAAAGAGAGATCCAAAGCGAAAGGCCGCGTCCGGCACCTAGTCTAGTCTTCTGGTCTTCAAGTCTTCTCACCAGCGCGGAGCTAAGTGCTGCCACTAGGCGTGGGAGGGAGCCCCAGGGCCTGAGGCCGGCACCCCTGAGACTCCGGGGCATGTGCAGCCCCAACTCATTATTACATGAGAGTGTCACGGGCGGCGAGCTTCACAGGCACAAGGCCTTCTTCACAAGTACCGGCCTTGCTTCATATCGCCAGACGAGGGCCCCGCCTTGCGCCACTCTTGACCTCCTCTGAGTCGACCGGTCACCAGAACGAGACAAAGGAGGGAAAGAGGACGCCAGTGGTTCCCTCGGCGACCACAGGTCCTCTGCCGGGGGAAGGGTTGTCGAGGCCTCCCCGGCAGAGGGCCTACCTCTGGGTGTCGTCAAGCGTCGCGCACCGCGGGGAGGGCCTTGCTCCTGGCTCCCTCTCGGTGGCCCCCAGCGTGTCTCCCTTGTTGGGACGGGTGCCACCATGCCTGGGTCGTAGATCGACGCTCCAACCTGATTCATCTGTAGTCCATGGTTAGCATAAGCCTGTTCCTGAGAGACTAGCGGTACCCTGTAGTTGCCGCTGCCGACGCGATCATTGTGGTTCCGTTGGTTCTTGGAAGGCTTCGGCTCCTAGCGCCCCCTCTCCCCAATCTTCTCCAGTGAATGGGCCGAGGTCGTCCTCTGGTGCGTACCCTTGGTCCATCATGCGGGCCACGTAGGCTTCCGGGGCCGTCACCCCGAACACCTCGCCGTGGTGCCCCACGCTCCATGTTGCCCCGCCCATGACGGCGTCCTGGGGATGACAATATGGCATCCGGCCGGGACCATAGGGGGCGACGCTTGTGCTTGTGCTTGTGCTTGTCGAGGGCGGCATGGGGGAGTTGGAGCCCCCTACGCTGTCGGCCGTGCTGATGTTGATGAAGCGCCCGGGCGTAGTCAATGGCGCACGGACATGGTGAGGTTCGCCGCGCGGCCCTGCAGTGGCCTGGGGAGGAAGTCGATAGCAGAAGGGTGGTACTCCCGACGCTGCTGCGTCCAGCAGCTCGGCAACACGCTTAAGCAGCGTGTCCCGACCGCTCTCCATCAGCCTTCATCGCAGCAGCTCCCTTGCCACGGTGAGCGCTGCCTGCATGTTTGCTTGCTCCCGACGTGAGTGCGGCGCCGTTGCTGCGGCATGACTCGCCGCTCTCGCTGCGGCTCGTACCTGTCGTAGGGTGAGGGTGGATGACGCCTGGCCGCGCTGCCCGCGCCCGGTGGGGTTTGGCGGTGCCCGTGCAACTTGGAGTGCAGGGTCGAGACCTTCATGGGCAGGCGGCGCTGCCCGGGCTGGCCAGGCTGCCCAGCAGTCGGAGCCGGCCCTTGAATCTTCAGACATCGTGGCTGGGGAGCGTCGGCGAGCTGGTTGGCGGAGAAGAAGCTCCGGTGCACCCCTACCTGGTGCGCCAAATGTCGGATGTGGGGTTCCGGCAAACCCTTATGGTTCAAACACTGGGGTGCGTGCGAAGTCTCTCCCTCCTACCGATCTACGCTCTAGCTCGCTAAGATCTCGCGGATGAACTCGACGAACTTGCAACACAGAAAGACACGGGGTTTGTACTGGTTCGGGCCACCGTTGTGGTGTAATACCCTACTCCAGTGTGGTGGTGGTGGATTGCCTCTTGGGCTGATAATGAACAGTACAAGGGAAGAACAGCCTCCTGAGGTTGAGGTGTTCTTGTGCTTGTGTAGTTGAGGATGATCTGAACTAGTTCGGGATCAGTTGCCTCCTACTGTGGTGGCTAGTCCTATTTATAGAGGCGTTGGTCCTCTTCCCAAATATCGAGCGGGAAGGGAGCCAACAACAGCGGGCAAATTTGAAGGGGGACAGCTAGTACAAGCTATCCTGACAAAAGCGGTCTTCGACTGCGAAAAGCTCTGGGGTGACGCCGTCTTGGGCTCCACGATGACCTCCGCCTTGCCGTCCTCCTGGTCTTGGTCTCGTTGCACCAATATGGCAACCTTTGCCTGATGCCTCGGTACTCTTCGCCTACGCTGGCCTCCTTAGCACCAAAGAGGAAATTGGGACGCTGCACGCACTGGCGCCCGCCTGGCACCCGCCTGGTGCTGTTCGTCATGGCTCACGTCACGAGAGCCTCGTGAGGTTTGCCCCGCCTTGATATCTCCGCTCCTCGTGAGCCTGCCTGGCTAGGCCACTCCAGAGGAGGTCTTGCGTCGTCCGCCTCGCGAGGCTTGGACCCTCGCGAGGGTCTTGGGTGCCTTGTTGACGAAGATGGGTCGTTTGGCCTGCTGCTTAGCCACGCTGTGGGCCGCAGGCAGGCAAGTCTGGGGACCCCCGTTCCCAGAACGCCGACAAAGTCCCTCAAATATAGACACCTCACTCTTTATCTGAAGCAACCCCCCCTCGTCGCCCACCCCCCTACACACAGAAGTCGTTCTCTCCCCCAAATACCAACACACGAGCACATTAACACCCCTCTCTCTTCTAAAGTCCGGACCCCAACATAGGTCTGTCGGTGTGGAACGACACCTATGGGATCACAAGAATCCCTACTACGGTTGCCGGGGCGTGGGGTTGCGAGAAGAGCAGGGCCAGTAGACAGCACAAGGATCGTTTACCCAGGTTCGGGCCGCGAGGATGCGTAAAACCCTGGTCCTGCTTTGGTGGGTGTATTTCAAAGAGTTCTTGAGCTCTCGAACTAGCTGTGGTCAGTGCGTGGTTCGAAAGAGCCGAATCCTTCTCCAGTATGCCGTGGGCCTCCTTTTATAGTCGGAAGGGGTTGCCACAGTGGCACACAGGAGGTGGAAAGGCGTACAGTGCCCTGAGCTTATCGCTCGTATTACAGGACAAGATGCATTTAATGCGTAGCTTAGGTGTCCCCTTGCTTTATCAGGGACGGGGGCGAGGCCCGTCCCGTCCGTCGCCGCTCCTCCTCGCTTTGTCACGCGCCTTGGCCAGCGATGCGTGCGGTGCCATGTAGGCAGGCAGGCAGCTGAGGTGGCGCGGTGGTGGAGCCTTCACGAAGATCTGCATGCGCCACACAGGCGCTCGATGAGTTGGCCTGGAGACTGCATGTTGCCGTGCAGGTGCCCGCCCAGCTGGTTGGGCTAGCAGCTGCATGTGAACGGCGGTGGAAGCTTGGTTGCCGGCGGGCCTGCCGGCGTCCTTGGCCTTGCCGAGTTGCCCGGCAAGGGTCTTGCCGTGGCGCGCTGTCGTCCCCGGCAAGGGCCTTGCTGGGGGTCTGGTGGCCTTCCTCGGCACGGATCTTTCCAAGGATCGTCGTCTTCTAACCCTCATCTGATCTTGAATATGTCTTCACAAAGATCTGCATGCCACCTCAGAGGTGCCTTCCCGAGCCCTGGCCCCACGTGGATGATTGCGTTGGGGACCGTGGGCTCAAGGGTGGCTCACTCTATTGGTGTGGGGCGAGCTCCCCCGGCGAGGGTCTTGCCGGGGCTGCTGAGGCTGCCCCGGCAAGGGTCTTGCCGGGGGAACCTGCTTCGTCCCTCTGCCCTTTGTGGTCTTGGCCTCGGTGTTGCTCTTGTTATCTTGGTCTTCGGTCTTACCTTGGCTCACCTCCCCTGTTCTGCTTGGCGTGACCATAGGCGCGGCTTCGACTGCCCGTGCACAGGTAAACGGGTACAAAAACGCACCCCTCTTTTTGTACACCGACAGGAGCCCCCGGGCCTGTGCCACACATAAGCGCGACACATTGTTGGGCCAGGCCCAAAACAATGCGCGGGCAGGCGGGGCGGTTTTTACCGCGGTAAGACTTTTCGCACACGGCGCGACGTGGAGGGGTGTGCATGACGTGGGCGGCATGCGTGGGGCGGTTTTTGCACGCATGCGGCACATCGCAGTAAATGGGCAGCACACCCCGCGGCTTCCGCATAAAAAAGGATAACCGTGGGTGCACTGTTCCTTTTACCCTTCGCGCAACCCCAATCTCGGAAAACTCCGCTTGCCTTCCTCTTCTTCTTCAAGCTTCGTTCCTGTTTGCTGCCGTTGCGTTTCCGCCGCGCTCTGTTCTGCCCTCGTCCCCCAGCCGTCATGGCGCTAAAATCCACCAAGGGCAAGGGAGTGGCCAAGAACGCCGGAGCCGCGGAGCCGCCAGAGAGTGCGCTGGCGCTGCAGCGGACGCAGTCTGCCTTCTTCCCCTCGACAGTCGACGTATTCGAGCTTCGGGACTCCTTTAGGCCCCTGTGGGGAGTGAAGACGGGGGGGGGGGGGGGGAGAATTCGGGGCATCCAGCCACGCGCGTCATCCCCGCCGACTACGCCGAGGCTGCCCCAAATCGGTACCCCTTCTTTGTCGATTATTTTTCTTGCGGGCTCTGTCCTCCCTTCTCCGATTTCTTCAGCGACGTCATGCATACCTTTGGCTTCCGCCTCCTGGATTGTACTCCGAATGCGGTGGCGTGCATGGCCCTTTTCGCGCATCTCTGCGAGGGCTTCGCCGGGGTGCACCCCAACACGGCGCTCTTCCGCCATTACTTCTCCCCTCGGATCCAACTAGGGGGCGCCATCTCCGGTTGCATCGCCTGGGTCTCAAGATCCAAGGGAGCGTATCCGGAGGGCGCCATGAAGGAGAGGTGGGAAGAATGGCTGGGCTGGTGGTGCTGGATCGAGAAGAAGGACCCGCCGGCATTATGCGAAGTTCGCCGGGTGCTACCAGTCCGCAGAAGCGATTGGAGCGACGTCGATGCGGACGATGAGAAGGTCACGGTCGCCACCACCAGGATCCTCCGGCTCACCGAGGCCGGCCTCACCCTTGAGATGATCGGGGTGGACTTCATCCACCGTCGGATCGCTCCACTGCATAACAAGGGTAGGCCAGCCTGGCTCTTCACGAACCCCGCCGACATCATGCGGCTTCGTCCCGGCCTCGACCACAATTTCACAATGATGGGGCACGCCCATTTCTGCCAGCGGCTCTTCCAGCTTGACGTGGGCTGCAACTGCAGGGTCAAGCGGACCGGCAAGGTCGCGAGGGCCGCCGCGAAGGCCGGCAAGGTCCTCAAGGGGCCTTTGTTCAAGCTGCCGACGGGGGTGGTCCCGTTGTGCAATAACTCGCGCCGGTCCCAGATCATTGCCATGATGCCGGACTGCAATGCGCATGGCCCTGACCCGAGCTAGAAGGAGCCGGGGGACGCCGAGGTGCAGCAGTTCTTCGACACCCTGCACGAGGGGTACGTCAACGCCGACGCCGAGCGGCTGCTTGTCCAGGACACCACCCAGGCGGAGCTGGACTACATCGCCACCAGGGCGAGGGAGGCACAGCTTGCCAAGGAGGCCGGTAGCACCGGCGGTGTGGAGGACAAGGCCGCGATGGCTGCGGAGGAGGAGGAGCTCTCCTGGTAGGCGGCAGCCACCGAGGGAGCCAGCAGCGCCGGCACCGAGGCTCCTCTGGTTGAAGATGTGACCGGCGAGTCGTCAGAGGAGGAGGCCGAGCCTCCAGGCCTGACGCCAGCTGCGGGGAGAGGGCGAGTCCTGTGGCGGGCCAGTTTTGGCGAGCCGGTCTGGCCCGGTAGGGCTGCGCAGCCACATCTGACCTTGGAGGGGTCCGGGCGCCACACGAGGGCCGCGGCGGCAAAGAAGCCGGTGAAGGTCGCGGTGAAGAAGACAGCCGCCCCTTCTTCGTCCATGCGTGTCCAGACACCACCTCCTTCCCCCCCGGTGAATGTTGGTACGGAGGTCACTTTTGATTATGGATCCCTCAGCCCGAGGAGGAAGAGGAAAACAACAGAGGAGGAGGCGGACGACGAGTAAGTATCTGGTTCTTTTCGTCATCTCTGTCTCCTCAATCCGTGTTGCTCATCTTGACTTGTCTTCATCTTTGCAGGAACATGGAGACGCTGGCCCAGAGAGTGAAGAGGGCCAAGGTCTCGGCGGGTGGCCAACCCCCAGTTGGTACTTTGGGGGCGCCACTGGTGGTGTTGAGCAGCCCGGACAGCAGCCCCCGGCATAGCCCCCAGTGTAAGTTCATCACTCTTCCCCTGTCGACATGTGTCAGGGGCACGATACTTTGGTGTTGACCTTGCCAGGTATGCAGGAGGAGAGCAGCCGCAGGAGGAGCCACAGAGGGCTACTCCCAACATGCCGCCCCCATCGACCACGCCGCCCCGAGGGGCGTCCCCGGCAAGGGCGCCTAGCACCGAGCCCACACACATGGAGGAGGAGGAGAACTTGGGCGCCGGCGGCTTTTCCTCGACGCCAAACGTTGGCGGGGAGGGGACTCCGTTCCTCAGCCAGGTACTGGCATAGGTAAGTCATTCGCCGTTCGTCCCTGCTTCTTTTTCCTTCCGGCTCTTGGTCCTGGCCTTGCCTCACCCCCTTCTTCGGCGTCCAGATTCCTCCTCGGTGAACCCAGAGGACGTGGACGCCGTCATCGAGGATGTTGCCAAGGCCGCCGAGGCGGATGCCGAGAAGATCGTCGCCGAAGAGGCTGCCAAGGATGCCGCCGAGGACATCGCCGAGGGGCCTACCGGGGAGGCCGGCAAGGCTGCCACTGGGGAGGCCGGCAAGGGGCCTGCCGGGGAGGCCGGCGGGGCTGCTGCCGAGGAGGAGGAGGAGGTGGCTGAGGACCAGCCTTCCTCTTCCGCTGCTTCCGGCTCCGGGAAGTACCTGAGGGTGAGCGACGACTTGTTCATCCACCTTCCAGGCGCGTCGAGCACCAGGACACCCGTTGAGGGAGAGGTGTTCGATGATGAGGTGCTTGCCGCTGCCGGGCTTGAGGTTGTCGACGAGCCGATCATTGGCGGCGACGGTTCGCAGGAAGAGCGGCTCCTCCACGCCATGGGCGCCAGTTTCCGGAAGCTCCAGGCGTTCTGCCGCGCCCTCCTGGACAAGGTTATGTCCAGGACGGCGGTGGTGGAGAAGGCGGAGGCGGACCTCCAGAAGCGCGTAGCCGAGATCCAGGAGTGGTTCCGCGAGGCCCACAAGGAGCTCAAGGCTGCTCAGGGCAAGCTGGCCAAGCACGATGTGGAGCTCACCATGAAGCTCGCCGATGTCGAGAAGGCTCAAGAGACGGCGAAGAACTTGGCCACGGCTGCCGAAGCGCCCATACCCAGCATGAGGCCGCGCTGCACTCCCAGGAGGAGGAACTCGCTGCACGCGAGGAGAAGCTTGCCGCCATGCTTCGCGGCAAGGATGCAGAGGTGGAGAAGCTTGTCTTGCAGCGGACCAGTGAGCTGGAGCGGAGGCACGAAGAGGCACTCAATGCCCAGGCCCAGGTTCACACCGGCAAGGTGGAGGAGTTGGAGGCGGAGCACGACGGGCTGGAGGGGCAGGCCCTGAAGCTGTCCCAGGAAAAGGACACGCTTAACAGTGCCCTGACAGAGGCGCAGGGCGTGGTCGTCAGCAAGGCTGGGGAGCTCTCTGAGGCCAACAACTCCATCAACAACCTCAAGTTGAAGCTGGAGGGTCTCGAGAAGGTGCTGTCGGAGGCCAAAACTCGAGAAGGGACCCTGGCCAAGGAGCTAGAGGGCGAGAAGTTGTTGCGGAAGAACGAGGGCCTAACTTCGCGGATCACGTGGCGGGCGAGAACCGTTGGCTCGATCGCCTCGCCACCATCGCCAACCAGGCCGCTGCGTAGCTGTCCATCATGGGGATGCCGGACATGAGGTATGTCCCGGAGTGGAGCGTGAGTGCCAATTGCAGCCTGACCATGTTCTTTGAGAAGGTCGTCGACGCTCTGGAGCGGATCCACGCCAACCAGGCGGCCTCACTGGCCGACGAGTCCCAGAGGCTTTGCCAGGGTGCCATGACCAAGGTTCTCACCAAGGTGGCGCACTGGTACCCCGACCTCGTGTCACGACCGGTTTTTCAATAAAATATTTATTGAGAGACCAATCCCTTTTACGGACCAGTAAAGAAGAACTCCTTCTCACTGGTAGACAATATCTTGGTCACAGAAGAAGAAATACCAGGAGTACTGAATATAATACAAGGTTGAGCGGAGACTGCTCAACAATTTATTACATGTACGCCGATAAAACACAACGGCGGATAGGGTGGCATAACTACTAACTCACGATAACAACGGTGGTGAAAATATCACCGCGAAGCGGGTGATATGACTCCTGAAAACTACGGCTCTTTGAGCGTCGGGGTGAAGCTCGAGGAGATCTATTGCGGGTGGCGGAAGCGTATATAATACAAGTGACCAATATCCAGGATCGCACGAGGCTGACTAGGACTCCTCTAGGCGTCGGACTCACTATCAAACTCTTCATCCATGAGATCGCCTTCGTCAACATCTGGCCAAATCAACAAGCCGGGTGAGTACTATGAAAGTACTCGCAAGACAGTTCGGACATAAGATATAACAAATGTAGACATGATGCATATGAACAGGTTAACAAGTGCACTCAGACATAGAGATAATACTTCACGGGAAATAAAAGAGAAGTCGGGCGGTAGTCCTCCCGAAATCCCAAAACAATATACTGGGTGCCAAACGAGGGTCTGAATGACTCCTCGAGAGGAAAATGCAAGAATAACAATGCCGCAGTCGGGCGTCAAGGCGACACCACATAAAGGGCTTATAATAGAAAATAAAATGCAGTACGTGCCACAGTCGGACGTCTGAGCGACATCACATAAAGGGCTTATATTGAAAGTAAAAGACAAACATGCCACAGTCGGACGTCTGAGCGACATCACATAAAGGGCTTATATTGAAAATAAAAGGGGCAAACATGCCACAGTCGGACGTCTGAGCGACATCACATAAAGGCTTATATTGAAAGTAAAAGACAAACATGCCCCAGTCGGACGTCTGAGCGACATCACATAAAGGGCTTATATTCATAATTTAGTAGCTCATGAATTTTAAATCATATCCAGAGAATAATCAGGCATGAGATAAACAACAGGGTTAGTCCATCCACAGGAATAACGTTCAGCCAAGTTTACTACTCACGCTCGCTTACCGGAAAGAAAAAAATATACCACGAGGTTATGACATAGACATGGATACGCTGATCACGTTACTTGACCATGAATACGATGACTCGGAAGGATTTGACTCTGCAGAGTTTGTACTTTAACCACAGCCAACGGATTTCAGTAGTCACGGGGACTAGTTCCGTTTACGATGTTTTGGAGGAATCACGTCTAACCAGTACACACCCATTCAACATTCCGAAGCCAGGAATCACCCTCGGCAACGTTCAAGAAAAACCTTGAGACGGGGAGGCTACAACCTCGCGTAGCATGGGATCAAATTTCTATACGCGCGCTCTAAGGGGTGCCCCCCTCTCGGTCCCAACCGGAAACACCCATGCCCCCTGACCGGATGACTGGCTTTAATCCAGGGCCATGGAACCCTCATCCCGGCCCCTCTGTTTGGTGTGTACACGGAAAGAGGTTACCACTTACTAAACCGCATTCTGGCAGAAAACATGTGGTAGCACGGAAGGGGGAAGAACGATAACATGACTCCGTCCACGTTAACGTCGGAATTAATCGAATGACGTAAGGCTGGCATGCTACAACAGTACCACCTTACTGCCCTTCATGTCACCACATGAGTAGGCCATCTCTCATGAGAGATCACAGTAACTTTGGAACACACGGGTAGTTGCCTCACCTGCAACGAGATACTCACCGATACTCATATGCCATGCACAACCTTTCACGCAAACATGCAAAACACCTATCATATCAAAGGTTCAAACATGCTTGCCTGGTTCGGAGAAGTCGGAGTCTAGCTCGGCGAAGTTCGCGGCTCCGTCACCTCTCCCGGAACCTACGGTATAGCGAAAGATGCATACTAACGTGAAAACCAACGCGTGCAGAAAAGCTGTTCCAATTTTTTTTCAAATAAATCCCATAAAAAACTAGACAAAATTATAAGACTGTCAGAAAAAGAATCACTCAAAAATCACTTTTTATTAAAAAGTTATAAGGGTTTCTGTCCAGGGACTCATCTGTAATGAAACAGAAAAGTTCCAGGGGCTTAACTGAGAAAACAGAAAACGGTTCGAATAGAAACACGCCAGCCCACAGAGAAAACGTACTCTGCCCGAAGGCGCCAACAGAAAATGCTTCGGGGGAGAAAGAAGAGAGGCTGACGTGGGGGGTCCACATGTCAGGTTTGAAAAACCTCGCCGGCGCCCGAAGGCTGCGTTGGTCGCCGGCGTCGAACCACGGCGAGTCAGGGAGATCGGAGTGTACCAAGAGTATCAGCGTGTCCTTCCGCATCGGTGGGTGGTGGACTTGGGCGTCGGAGAGCACCACGTCGACGGCGACACTTTCTCCGGCGGACGGCGGCTCGGGCGATGGTGGGGAACTCCGGTGGTGTGCTGCAACGGGAGCGAATCAAGCTGGATCCCGTGGCGGGTCGCGGCGGCCGGAGTTGAGGAAGGAAACTCCCTCGGGGCTCTTCCAGTGGCTAGGCGGGGTCTTGGTGGAGTGCAGAGGTGGTGTGGGTACTAGCTGGAGCTCGAGGCCTCTATTTATAGGCGGCTCGAGGGGGTGGCCGTGAACGGAGAATCTCCGGCGAGCGATTACGGCGAGGCAGTGGCTTGGCAGAGGGTTTAGGTGGCCAGGCAGCACCAGTGAGAGTTACTGGTCCCGTTCCACGGCTAAACTCGGTCGGGCATGGCGTAATGGCGTCGGTCTTCGTCGGGGTCGCCGTACTGGCACGGCGGCGGCAGAGAGCGCGCTCCGCGCCTAGCGGTTCACGACGAGGGTGGCAGCGCGCACGGGGGATTGGAAGACCATGCGGCGGCCTCCGGTGGCTTGGGCGGCGCTGGTCAGCGCCGTCTACACTGTGCTTCTTCCTGGCGGCCGCAAAGCCGCCGGTGGCGTCGGTCACGGGGCGGCGCACCTCCTCCTGCTCGTCGCCGACGCCCGCAAGCATCCAGGCGCTCGTGCGATGCAGAGGACAAGGGGGAGGGGACAAGGAACACGGCGACGCCGAGGCACTGGCGAGATCGACTACGGACACTGAAGAAACGACAGTAGTTCAGACACTGTTAACTGAAGTTGACTGAACCTTAGAGAAACAGTGTCCAGCAGGTGTTCGATGAAATGATTTGGTATGAAGAAAATTTTTCCTGGAGCTGGGACTTGGTGAGGTGACCTCTCAATGCACCCAGAGGCTGCCTGATTTTTCTCGGAATTTTTGGAGAAGGATTTGAATGAATTTCATCAAATTTGGCAAATCTGGTCCAAACTTGCAGCAAGTATAGTTTGAAAAGTTTGAACTGGAGACCAGTGGATCTTCATGGATCTTGGTTGAGGGTTCAAAGGACTAGGAAGGGAAAATGGTTTGGGGGCAAAAATCAAAGCAAAAGGAGTAGTTCCTTTGTAAACCTCCAAGGATCAAGATATAAGGCAGAAATTGTTTTTGATAAGGAATAAATGGAAATAATTATATGGAGAGGTTCAACTTGCTGGATTTGAAGCATATCATGATCCAAAGATGAGGAAAGGCTTATGGGAGGGAATTCACCCTTGGGTCATGGCAAGAGGAATTTTTGAAAGTGGAAAAAGATCATTCCAAAAGCTATAGGGCCTTTTAAAGAAATTTCCAAAGGACATTTTTCCAAGAGAAAAACATTTTGGTTTGAGTCCAAATAAAAGAGGAAAACCTCCAAGACCAAAATCAAGTTTTGAGTGAATCCAAAAATGAAGCACTAGTCATAAAAGAAAATATTTTGAGAGGGAGAGTTTTTTTTAGAAGAAAAATTTAAATCACCTCCCTCAAATCAAGGAAAAGTTTTGAAAAAGCCAAATAAAATTTTGGGTGTCACAACACCTACCCCCTTAGGAAAAATCTCGTCCTCGAGATTTCAGCTGATCCTCAAATAGGTATGGATACTCTGCCTAGAGAAAATCTTCCCTTTCCCATGTAGCTTCATCCTCAGTGTGGTTGCTCCACTGAACTTTGAAATTTTTTGTTGTTTTCTGACGGGTCGTCCTTTCAGACTCTTCCAAAATCTTTACTAGCCTCTCTCTGTAGGTGAGGTCTGGTTGTATATCAATGCTTTCATGAGATACATGCTTCTCCGGGTTACTTACACATTTTCTCAATTGTGAGACATGGAACACGTCATGGACGTCTGACAGCTCCTTGGGTAAGTCTAGTTTGTAGGCCACTGTGCCTCTTCGTGCCTCTATACAGAATGGTCCGATAAATCTCGGGGCTAGCTTCCCCTTAATTTTGAACCTTTGCAGGCCCGTCATACGAGACACTCGTAGGTATACGGAATCACCGGGTTCAAAGCTGACCTCACGATGTTTTTGATCGTAGTAGCTCTTTTGTCGGCTTTGCACTGTCTTGAGTCTGTCCCTGATCTTCTTAACTTTCTCCTCGGCCTCTTTAAGCATGTCTGGGCCGAAGATACGGCTGTCACCTGTTTCTGACCAATTTAGTGGGGTACGACACCTCCGTCCGTACAATGCTTCAAAAGGTGCCATCTGTAAGTTGGATTGGTAACTGTTGTTGTAAGCAAACTCGGCATACGACAAACTCTCTTCCCAACTGGATCCATAGGTGAGCACACAGGCTCTCAGCATGTCCTCTAGGATTTGGTTCACACGCCGTTTGTCCATCAGTCTGAGGGTGGTACGCTGTACTGAAAGCTAGTTGCGTGCCCAGAGCTTGTTGCAGGTGATCCCAAAATTTGGAGACAAATTGGGTGCCTCGGTCGGATATTATAGTCTTTGGGACTCCGTGCAAACAAACTATACGGGAGAGATAAAGCTTGGCCAGCCTTTGTGTGGAGTAGGTAGTCTTCACGGGAATGAAGTGAGCAACCTTGGTTAGTCGGTCTGTAATGACCCATATGGCGTCATTCCCGCGTTGTGATCGAGGTAGTCCGACGATGAAGTCCATTCCTATTTCATCCCATTTCGACTCCGGTATCCTGTTTGGCTGGAGTAGCCCTGCGGGCTTTTGATGTTCGTCCTTGATGCGCTGACATGAATCGCAACAAGCAATAAAAGCGGCTATATCTCTTTTCATACCGTGCCACCAAAATCTTTCCTGAATGTCTTTGTACATTTTGGTTCCTCCAGGGTGGATTGAATATGGGGCGGTGTGGCTCTCGGTTAGGATTTGTTGCTTGAGTTCCTCAATGTTCGGGACGCAAAGTCTGTCCCCGTACCATAATATTCCTTCACTATCTGTGACGAACTCTGAAGCCTTGCCAAGGCTCATTTTCCTCTTTATTCCTTCGATGCTGGGGTGCCCTTGCTGAGTCTTCTTGATTTGTTCCACGAGGGTGGGATGTATCTCCAGATTCGATACGGTGCCCTCAGAGACAAACACCATGTTGAGTCTAGCGAACTCCTGCTGAAACTCAGGCCTCAAGTTTTGTGGATCGTCGTTGTCTGGGCTGGGGTTCCGACTAAGGGCATCTGCCACTACATTTGCTTTCCCTGGATGGTAGTGAATACCGACATCATAGTCCTTGACCAATTCCAACCAGCGTCGTTGGCGTAAGTTTAGCTCTGGTTGTGTGAAAATATATTGAAGGCTCTTATGGTCCGTATATATTTCACAACGATTTCCCAACAGAAAGTGTCTCCATTCCTTGAGTGCATGAATGACTGCGGCTAGCTCCAAGTCATGAGTTGGATAATTTTCCTCATGCTTCCGTAGTTGCCTGGAAGTATACGCGACAACTTTGCCATCCTGCATCAGCACACATCCGAGGCCTTTCCGAGATGCGTCACAATATACTTCAAAACTCTTGTGTATGTCTGGCACGGTTAAGACCGGTGCGGTTGTTAGCTTCTTCTTGAGTTCTCGGAAGCTTTTCTCGCATGCTTCTGTCCATACAAATTTCTTGTCTTTCTTGAGCAGTTGCGTCATTGGTTTTGCCACAGTGGAGAATCCTTCAATAAATCTTCTGTAATATCCGGCCATTCCAAGGAAACTCCGCACATCTGTCACGTTGGCGGGTGGCTTCCAGTCAAGTATGGCTTTGACTTTTTCTGGGTCTATGGCCACGCCTTCTTGGTTTAATATGTGGCCTAGGAAACCAACTTGCCTTAGCCAAAATTCACACTTGCTAAATTTGGCGTACAACTGATATTTCCTTAATTCTCCCAAAACAATTCTGAGATGCTCAGCATGCTCTTCTGGTGTCCTTGAGTAAACCAGAATATCGTCAATGAACACCACTACAAATTTGTCCATGAATTTCATAAACACTTTGTTCATGAGGTGGACAAAATAGGCGGGGGCGTTCGTTAGTCCAAAAGGCATCACTGTGAACTCATATAATCCGTATCTGGAGGTAAACGCTGTCTTAGGGATATCTTCTGTCCGCACTTTCAGTTGATGATATCCCGATCTTAAATCAATTTTTGAGAACACCTTGGCTTGAGCGAGCTGGTCAAACAAGTCATTTATCCGTGGCATCGGATATTTGTTTTTGATGGTGACCATATTGAGAGCTCGATAGTCTATACACAATCTTAGTGTCCCATCCTTTTTCTTGGCGAATAATACTAGCGAACCCCAAGGTGAGGAGCTGGCTCGAATAAAACCTTTGTCCAGTAATTCCTTTATCTGCTCCTTCAATTCCACCAATTCTGAGGGTGCCATTCTATAAGGCTTCTTATAGATGGGAGCGGTGCCAGGTGCTAGTTCAATGCTGAACTCTATCTCTCGGTCTGGTGGCATGCCTGGTAGTTCTTCAGGAAATACGTCAGGAAACTCGCATACCACTGGAACTTTTCTTAGTTCTGAAATGTCCACTTTGTTCAATTTTGGTTGCCGTGACCGGGGTCTTTCTTGAGCTGTAACCTTAATTGTCTTGCCTTGATGATGGGTGAGGATCACAGTCCGATTGAAACAATCAATAAATCCTTTGTTGGTGGTCAACCAGTCCATCCCTAAGATGACATCCAGTCCTTTATTTTCCAACACGATGAGATTAGCTTGGAACTGTAGTCCTTCGAACTCAATGATCACTCCTTGGCAGTAACTCTGAGCGATCTGCTTATTTCTGGGGGACTTGATGACCATAGATTTTTCCAAGGGAAGTATCGGAAAACCATGTTGCAAAACAAAATTCTTCGAAACGAACGAATGGGAAGCTCCAGAATCAAACAAAACCGTGGCAGGTACTGTGTTGACAGGGAACGTACCGAGCACGATGTCTGGGGCATTCTGCGCTTCTTCCTTGGTCACATGGTTCAGGTGACCCTTCCTGTGGTTGTTGTTGGGATTGAAATTGTTGCGCTTGGGGGCCGGATTATTCCCACCATTGTTTGGCTTGGGGGCCGAGTTCCTTGGCTTTGGGCACTGTTTGGCATAGTGCCCCTCTTCACCACAAGCATAGCATGTGACCCCTGGACGGTACGTGAACTCCTTGTCCCTGGCATGAAACTGTCTGACTGGCCTTAGATCAGTAGTCGTGGATTTCCTTGCTTCTGTCCTTGGAACCTCAGTCTTGCTTCGGTTGTTGCGAGCAAGAGTCGTCTTGTCCCTCTTTCGCTTACGGATATCTTCCAGACTACGGCGCTCATTCTCCAAGGTAATGGCCTTGTCAACCAGAGTTTTAAAATTCGGGAAAGTGTGTACAACCAGTTGGCATCTTAGTGCCGGTGTCAGGCCGTCCAGGAATTTTTCCATCTTCTTGTTCTCTGTCATGTGCTCGTCGTAGGCATAACGAGCTAGCTGGGTAAACTGACCATTGTATTCTGTCACTGACATGCCTCTTTGCTTGAGGTCGTCAAATTCTCTCTTCTTGATTTTTATGATGCTCCTGGGGATGTGTGCCCCACGAAAGCCTTCCTTGAACTCTTCCCAAGTGATGTTGTGTTCACTGGGATGCATGTGTAGGAAGTTTTCCCACCATGCTGCAGCTGCTCCAGTAAGGTAGTGTGGTGCATAAAGCACCTTCTCATTATCTGAACACTGAGCAATAATCAGTTTCCTTTCGATGTCACGAAGCCAATCATCGGCTTCCAGCGGCCTATCGGTGTGAGCAAATGTTGAAGGGCGAGTCTTCTGTAATTCAGATAACTTGGAGTGTGGCTAGTACGGCTCACGGTGGTTTCCCATATTGATGACGTGGGTCATCATCTCTTGGTGTTGTTGCTGGCTTTGTTCGAAGAGACGGCATACTTGGGACAAGGCTGCTTCGCTGTCCTGTTGACTGGACTGTCCCTGAGTGAAGTTGTTGCTAGTCTGTGTCCCATAAACTCCTTCTGGCTGATCGGGCATGGAGCGAGTCCACGGGCGAGACATTTTTCCAGTCTGGGGGTATTATTTTGCAAAACTCATGAGAAGAACTATGTGGCACAAGGAAAATCTTGCAAAGGCAAAAATTTAAAAGACCTCAAGATTTTTTATATAAGAAAACATAAACGATTTTGCTCGGAGAAATGACTGCTTGAACACAAATCGTACATGCGAAAAGCATACACACGATACAGCACTCAGGATGTGCGTACACAATCCTGACATGTTAATTAGACTAGCACACTCCTCCGGAAAGCAGCGAACACACTAATACAAACTAGCGTACAGATAAAACACATCATACAAGCAGACATAACGCGCGGCTACTCGGCGCTCTCAGTCGGAGATGGTGACGATGTCCTTTCCCTTGCCGAGGGCAAGACTCAGCGGTGCAAGAGATTCAACCTCCACCTCCTCTCTAGCAGGCTCCTGGCGCGTAGCACTGCGCTGCGGTGATGGCGCGGGTGCGACAGGCGGTAGTGCGGGTGTGGCAGGCGGTGCAGCTCTGACTGGAGTAGGAGCGATGACTCAGTCGAACTCCTCAGTGGTAGGCAGACGGCGAGCAGTGGCCAAAATGGCCGGTGCATAAGATGCTGAAGACGAGACGAATGTCAGTGGTGGTGCCGTGTGAAGAAGCTCCTTCCTGCAGGCAGGACCGCCCCGAACTAAGTCCATCCGGGCAGCCACAAGATCGTCCACGAGGTTGTCGAAAGACTCCTCCAGAGCCTTGAGATACTCCACAACCATCTCGATGGCTTCATCTCGCTCTCCCCGATGGCAGGCGAATGCATAGTGACAAGTGTATGGCACATGGCATGGGAGGTAGCGGTAGCGACGAGTCTTCATCATAGGAAGGATGTCCCGAAGGCGAGCTATCGCCTCACGGGCAGCCATCTGCATGGCATGCCTCTCCGTAGGCATGGCCCTTCCCACAAAACGGAAGTGGCGAGATGCAGAACGTCCTCCCTTGAATTGCACCACGGCTTGGTGCATAGACACGTCGTCGCTGAGCTTGTGCTGGTAAAGCGTGAACTCCGGACGAGTCGCTGGCCCGATCGCGAGCTTGGTGATGGAGACGAGGAGTTTGACAAACCCCTCGGGCACGTTCGTGAACACTCGAGTCTCGCAGTTGCTGCCAGCCATCTACAAAAGTAGGCAAAAATTCTGAGTAGTCAAGTCATAAATTTATGATGACCAACAGAAAATAGCTACAATTGCAAAATGCTGAAAAAGCACAAAAGACGCTAATAACCGATTAGCGATCGCACCTAGTGGCTTCCTACAGTCAGCCTGGCTCTGATACCAAGCTTGTCACGACCGGTTTTTCAATAAAATATTTATTGAGAGACCAATCCCTTTTACGGACCAGTAAAGAAGAATTCCTTCTCACTGGTAGACAATATCTTGGTCACAGAAGAAAAATACCAGGAGTACTGAATATAATACAAGGTTGAGCGGAGACTGCTCAACAATTTATTACATGTACGCCGATAAAACACAACGGCGGATAGGGTGGCATAACTACTAACTCACGATAACAACGGTGGTGGAAATATCACCGCGAAGCGGGTGATATGACTCCTGAAAACTACAGCTCTTCGAGCGTCGGGGTGAAGCTCGAGGAGATCTATAGCGGGTGGCGGAAGCGTATATAATACAAGTGACCAATATCCAGGATCGCACGGGGCTGACTGGGACTCCTCTAGGCGTCGGACTCACTATCAAACTCTTCATCCATGAGATCGCCTTCGTCAACATCTGGCCAAATCAACAAGGCAGGTGAGTACTATGAAAGTACTCGCAAGACAGTTCGGACATAAGATATAACAAATGTAGACATGATGCATATGAACAGGTTAACAAGTGCACTCAGACATAGAGATAATACTGCACGGGAAATAAAAGAGAAGTCGGGCGGTAGTCCTCCCGAAATCCCAAAACAATATACTGGGTGCCAAACGAGGGTCTGAATGACTCCTCGAGAGGAAAATGCAAGAATAACAATGCCGCAGTCGGGCGTCAAGGCGACACCACATAAAGGGCTTATAATAGAAAATAAAAGGCAGTACGTGCCACAGTCGGACGTCTGAGCGACATCACATAAAGGGCTTATATTGAAAGTAAAAGACAAACATGCCACAGTCGGACGTCTGAGCGACATCACATAAAGGGCTTATATTGAAAATAAAAGGGCAAACATGCCACAGTCGGACGTCTGAGCGACATCACATAAAGGGCTTATATTGAAAGTAAAAGACAAACATGCCACAGTCGGACGTCTGAGCGACATCACATAAAGGGCTTATATTCATAATTTAGTAGCTCATGAATTTTAAATCATATCCAGAGAATAATCAGGCATGAGATAAACAACAGGGTAAGTCCATCCACAGGAATAACGTTCAGCCAAGTTTACTACTCACGCTCGCTTACCGGAAAGAAAAAAATATACCACGAGGTTATGACATAGACATGGATACGCTGATCACGTTACTTGACCATGGATACGATGACTCGGAAGGATTTGACTCTGCAGAGTTTGTACTTTAACCACAGCCAACGGATTTCAGTAGTCACGGGGACTAGTTCCGTTTACGGTGTTTTGGAAGAAACACGTCTAACCAGTACACACCCATTCAACATTCCGAAGCCAGGAATCACCCTCGGCAACGTTCAAGAAAAACCTTGAGACGGGGAGGCTACAACCTCGCGTAGCATGGGATCAAATTTCTATACGCGCGCTCTAAGGGGTGCCCCCCTCTCGGTCCCAACCGAAAACACCCATGCCCCCTGACCGGATGACTGGCTTTAATCCAGGGCCATGGAACCCTCATCCCGGCCCCTCTGTTTGGTGTGTACACGGAAAGAGGTTACCAACTTACTAAACCGCATTCTGGCAGAAAACATGTGGTAGCACGGAAGGGGGAAGAACGATAACGTGACTCCGTCCACGTTAACGTCGGAATTTAATCGGATGACGTAAGGCTGGCATGCTACAACAGTACCACCTTACTGCCCTTCATGTCACCACATGACTAGGCCATCTCTCATCAGAGATCACAGTAACTTTGGAACACACGGGTAGTTGCCTCACATGCAACGAGATACTCACCGATACTCATATGCCATGCACAACCTTTCACGCAAACATGCAAAACACCTATCATATCAAAGGTTCAAACATGCTTGCCTGGTTCGGAGAAGTCGGAGTCTAGCTCGGCGAAGTTCGCGGCTCCGTCACCTCTCCCGGAACCTACGGTATAGCGAAAATGCATACTAACGTGAAAACCAACGCGTGCATAAAAGTTGTTCCAAATTTTTTTCAAATAAATCCCATAAAAAACTAGACAAAATTATAAGACTGTCAGAAAAAGAATCACTCAAAAATCACTTTTTATTAAAAAGTTATAAGGGTTTCTGTCCAGGGACTCATCTGTAATGAAACAGAAAAGTTCCAGGGGCTTAACTGAGAAAACAGAAAACGGTTCGAATAGAAACGCGCCAGCCCACAGAGAAAACGTACTCCCGAAGGCGCCAACAGAAAACGCTTCGGGGAGAAAGAAGAGAGGCTGACGTGGGGGTCCACATGTCAGGTTTAAAACCTCGCCGGCGCCCGAAGGCTGCGGTGGTCGCCGGCGTCGAACCACGGCGAGTCAGGGAGATCGGAGTGTACCAAGAGTTCAGCGTGTCCTTCCGCGTCGGTGGTGGTGGACTTGGCGTCGGAGAGCACCACGTCGACGGCGACACTTTCTCCGGCGGACGGCGGCTCGGGCGATGGTGGGGAACTCCGGTGGGTGCTGCAACGGAGCGAATCGAGCTGGATCCCGTGGCGGGTCGCGGCGGCCGGAGTTGAGGAAGAGAGACTCCCTCGGGGCTCTTCCAGTGGCTAGGCGGGGTCTTGGTTGGAGTGCAGAGGTGTGTGTGGGTACTAGCTGGAGCTCGAGCCTGTTTTTATAGCGGCTCGAGGGGTGGCCGTGAATGGAGAATCTCCGGCGAGCGATTACGGCGAGGCAGTGGCTTGGCAGAGGGTTTAGGTGGCCAGGCAGCACCAGTGAGAGTTACTGGTCCCGTTCCACGGCTAAACTCGGTCGGGCATGGCGTAGTGGCGTCGGTTTTCGTCGGGGTCGCCGTACTGGCACGACGTCGGCAGAGAGCGTGCTCCGCGCCTAGCGGTTCACGACGAGGGTGGCAGCGCGCACGGGGGAGTGGAAGACCACGCGGCGGCCTCCGGTGGCTTGGGCGGCGCTGGTCAGCGTCGTCTACGCTGTGCTTCTTCCTGGCGGCCGCAAAGCCGCCGCTGGCGTCGGTCACGGGGCGGCGCACCTCCTCCTGCTCGTCGCCGACGCCCGCAAGCGTCAAGGCGCTCGTGCAATGCAGAGGACAAGGGGGAGGGGACAGGGAACACGGCGACGCCGAGGCACTGGCGAGATCGACTACGGACACTGAAGAAACGACAGTAGTTCAGACACTGTTAACTGAAGTTGACTGAACCTTAGAGAACAGTGTCCAGCAGGTGTTCGATGAATGATTTGGCAAGGAAGAAATTTTTTCTGGAGCTGGGACTTGGTGAGGTGACCTCTCAATGCACCCAGAGGCTGCCTGATTTTTCTCAGAATTTTTGGAGAAGGATTTGAATGAATTTCATCAAATTTGGCAAATCTGGTCCAAACTTGCAGCAAGTATAGTTTGAAAAATTTGAACTGGAGACCAGTGGATCTTCATGGATCTTGGTTGAGGGTTCAAAGGACTAGGAAGGGAAAATGGTTTGGGGGCAAAAATCAAAGCAGAAAGAGTAGTTCCTTTGTAAACCTCCAAGGACCAAGATATAAGGCAGAAATTGTTTTTGATAAGAAATAAATGGAAATAATTATATGGAGAGGTTCAACTTGCTGGATTTGAAGCATATCATGATCCAAAGATGAGGAAAGGCTTATGGGACGGAATTCACCCTTGGGTCATGGCAAGAGGAATTTTTGAAAGTGGAAAAAGATCATTCCAAAAGCTATAGGGCCTTTTAAAGAAATTTCCGAAGGACATTTTTCCAAGAGAAAAACATTTTGGTTTGAGTCCAAATAAAAGAGGAAAACCTCCAAGACCAAAATCAAGTTTTGAGTGAATCCAAAAATGAAGCACTAGTCATAAAAGAAAATATTTTGAGAAGGAGAGTTATTTTTTAGAAGAAAAATTTAAATCACCTCCCTCAAATCAAGGAAAAGTTTTGAAAAAGCCAAATAAAATTTTGGGTGTCACACCTCGACTTCGACGCCGCGCCGGAGAGCTTGCCGGAGGGTACTGACCTTGCGCCGCTAAGGGAGCGCATCAAGCCCATCATCAGCTAGGTCGGCGGAATCCAGAGGGTGGAGGGCCAGCGCCGGGATTAGGCATCCCATTCTTTATCGCCGCTGCAGGTTCACAACCAAGACAATCGCTATCTCTAGTTAGAACCGCAGCAACAATTTGATGTAATATAACTCTGCAGCACTTTCAGTATTATGCATGTTATTTTCCTGCTCGATTTTCCTCTGTATGTCCTCCCTACGTTACTGGGTAGGCTTGCCGGTGCGTAAACCCAACGCGGCGCCTTGGGGACGGATCCCCATTGGCCTGCCGGGTTTGCTTGCTGCCGGGCGAACCACCTTGCCACCCTTAGCGCGGCCGGCCGAACTGTCGAGCTTGACTCGAGTCAGAGTCGGGAGCGTTGCCAGGTGCGGAAGGCTACCCCGCCACTCTCGACGCGGCCGCTTTGAGCTGTTGAGCGGACTCGAAACAGAACAAGGGCGTTGCCAATTGCGGGAGGGCCCCTTTGCGTGTAGGTTTCTCATACATTGGCGAGATCTCCGAGGACGATAACCTTATATATGGGAGGAAATAACTCAAAGCTCTGAATGACTTAGCTTTTCTGTTGCCGAGCCGGCGTCGTCCCTCCGGCCGCCTTCTTCTCAGGAGCCAAAGGCGATGATCGACTGCTAGGCTAACTACTAGACCTGATTCTCTCAATTGCGCCCCCTACCTGGCGCGCCAAAGATGTCGGTGTGGAACGACACCTATGGGATCACAAGTATCCCTACTACGGTTGCCGGGGCGCGGGGTTGCGAGAAGAGCAGGGCCAGTAGATAGCACAAGGATCGTTTACCCAGGTTCGGGCCGCGAGGATGCGTAAAACCCTAGTCCTGCTTTGGTGGGTGTATTTCAGAGTGTTCTTGGGCTGTCGAACTAGCTGTGGTCAGTGCGTGGTTCAAAATAGCCGAATCCTTCTCTAGTATGCCGTGGGCCTCCTTTTATAGTCGGAAGGGGTTGCCACAGTGGCACACAGGAGGTGGAAAGGCGTACAGTGCCCTGAGCTTATCGCTCGTATTACAGGACAAGACGCATTTAATGCGTAGCTTAGGTGTCGCCTTGCTTTATCGGGGACGGGGGCGAGGCCCGTCCCGTCCGTCGCCGCTCCTCCTCGCTTTGACACGCGCCTTGGCCAGCGATGCGTGCGGTGCCATGTAGGCAGGCAGGCAGCTGAGGTGGCGCGGTGGTGGAGCCTTCACGAAGATCTACATGCGCCCCGCAGGCGCTCGATGAGTTGGCCTGGAAACTGCAAGTTGCCACGCAGGTGCCCGCCCAGCTGGTTGGGCTGGCAGCTGCATGTGCACGGTGGTGGAAGCTTGGTCGCCGGCGGGCCTGCCGGTGGTCCTGCTGGTGTCCTTGGCCTTGTTGGGTTGCCCGGCAAGGGTCTTGTCGTGCGGCCCGGCAAGGGTCTTGCCGTGGCGCGCTTTCATCCCCGGCAAGGGCCTTGCTGGGGGTCTGGTGACCTTCCTCGGCAAGGATCTTGCCGAGGATCGTCGTCTTCTAACTCTCATCTGATCTTGAATATGTCTTCACAAAGATCTGCATGCCACCTCAGAGGTGCCTTCCCGAGCCCTGGCCCCATGTGGATGATGGCATTGGGGACCGTGGGCTCAGGGTCGCTCACTCTGTTGGTGTGGGGCGAGCTCCCCCGGCAAGGGTCTTGCCGGGGGAACTTGCTTCGTCCCTCTGCCCTTTGTGGTCTTGGCCTCGGTGTTGCTCATGTTATCTTGGTCTTCAGTCTTACCTTGCCTCACCTCCCCTGTTCTGCTTGGCGTGACCATAGGCGCGGCTCCGACTGCCCGTGCACAGGTAAAGGGGTACAGAAACGCACCCCTCTTTTTGTACACCGACAAGGTCTCTATCACTTTATCTCTTGGGCATGCACACATCTCTTCCCCCACTCTCTTGCTAGGTCTCCCGGCATATCTCTTTCCCAAGCACGCGCACTATGTAGAGTGTATCTTTCCCATACACACAAAACGTCGCCCCCAAACGTCGATCTCCCTAGTGATGTGGTTCTCGCACACTCACCTCACACACCACCCCCACTGCAAAACAAGCACACTTTGTCTCCTTGTGCACCACTCTCCTCATTCTATCTCTCCCACATGCGGACCCGCCCCAGCTCCTCCCTGTATACATATATGTCGTGACTCTTTCCATAGCTCCCTAATGTATCATCGTTCTCGATCTCGCACATTGTTCTCTACACCTCTATTCTAGATCTCTCATGAAGTCCCTATCACACACATGATGACTCGCTTCCCTTGCGTCTCCGTACATAGGCCAATTTCAAACAACATCAACATTGTCTCCCTATCTATATGCCATTTATGGACACAAACGCCCCCTCTCTTCCTCTCTCTCTCTCTCTCTCTCTCTCTCTCTCTCTCTATCTGTCGCTAGCTCTCTCTCTCTCGCTCGCTCTCACACCCCTCTCCCACACACAATCGATGTCTCTTCCAAATAGTCTGCTCCCCCCGCCCGCACCCATGCTATCCCGCTACTACACATGTCACACCATTCCCCCTTCCCTTATACTAGGTTTACATCATTAGTGGTCTCTCTACTCCACACACACACACACTCCCTCTCACACACAAACGCGCGCACAAACACACACAGACACGCACAAACAACCATTAATCTAGATCCTCATCTCTCCCCATGTTCGCATGTGTATCTTGCACACTCACTCTCTAATTATGTATATGTGTCTCCACGTCAACACAAAGCCCCATGTACATGTCTCTCCCTATCCTCCACACACATAGACACAAAGAATCTGTTATCATTGCCTCAGTCTCTAGACATATCACACACGCACAATGTCTCTCTCTCTCCCAAACACGCTCAACAAGGGTTTCCCCGTGCATAACTTACCGTCTATTCATCAACAGTCGTGGCAGTACGGCGAACATGAGATGTGAAAAAGAATAAATCTACACATGCTTAGACCACCTAGTATGACTACTAGGACTAGAGCAAGCCAAAAGGCGCGCCGCCGTCACCCCCTCCTTATCGGCGACGGGAAAACCTTTGTTTTACACAGTCGAGAAGTCATTGTGCTAAGGCCTCACATGCTGAGGCGTTGAATAGAATGTAGATGCTAGTTTACGGAAACAAGTATTGATAATACGTTTGTATCTCCATACTTATATTTCTTCCCTTATAAAAAAACGAGTTGGTGATGATGGTACGCGTGCCATCTTGCAATATAGACCGTCCGATCTATATCTGACTGATGGAAATTAAACTAAAAGATATCCGCACCCCTCTCCACATTTGCAGACAAGGCCTTCCCTCGTTCATCCTTATCTCCAACAACCTCATTGTTGAGCAATTAAGAAAGGAAGCCTCTGGAACAAACTGGCCTAGTGGCCGCTGCCAGCGTCATCAATCCCCATGCCTCCGCTCAGTCCGACCACCGATCACCACCACGCCCCACTCCTCTTCACCTTATCTCCTATTTCTTGAGATATCATTAGTTTTTACACATGGGATTACTCCCGCATGGGTCAATCACAACGAGTGTTTTTATAAAAAATGCATCTTGATGTTCCGTGCAATGCACGGATCTTGCTAGTACTCCTACAGAAGACTAAGTTGGTGATGATGGTGTGTCTGCCATCCGTCGTTTGTGACCATTAGATCTACATCAAACAACTGTGAGGTAAGTTGTTGCCTTTTCTCACAAACATCCCACTTGTCTACCAATTTGCAGAAAAACCCATAATTAGTATCTTAAAACCAACCACATCCCTCCCTAACCTCACCAAAACAGCCCAAGGAATATATTCTAATTGAAACATAATATATCTCTAGTGATATATGTATATCAAAACTGGAGTGTTTTGTATCAAGTTTGTGAATAAGTATTATTCTAATTATGATTCGTTGCAACGCACATGAACATTGCTAGTATTTCCAACCATGCAATTTTTTCCCTAGTATTCCATAGTTTCGAGTTTTCCATCAAGATATTAGTCACTCATGGTTGATATTTACTTTCAATCCTGTACACATATGCACTATGTAACTAGCCTTGCTTATTGGGTTCCAAAGCTTAACTTTTACTCCTACTTACAACATGTAGAGTATTTAACAAAAAACTACCACTTTAAACCAGCCCTAGGAAGAATCTATTGTACAAAAAATAGCAAAAGCGTACCCAAAATTTCTTAATCCACGCCAAAAACTACAACCTACTAATTAGGTTAGTTTAAACCCATTTATGACAGGGTTGGCCCTCACGTCCGTGCCGACGAGGCAGCTTAAACCAACACATTTTGTTTGACCGTTGACACGAGGGACCCACATCTGACCTTCTATCCTGTTATTCCCCCTCAAATCATTATTTTTCCTGAACATTACTTCAAACAGTGCTGATGCGTGTTCGTCATTGGCGCCGGTGATGAGCGAGTTGGCTGCCGCTCCGCCAGATGGGTCGGACGCCGCGTTGGCCTCCGCATGGGTTGGCAGGCTGGCCCGAGCATGACTCATGAGTGAGCAAGCCGCCGCGCTGGCCTTCGCTCGAGCCAGATGGCTGGCCTTAGCGCAGCACGCGCGAGCAAGCCGCCACGCTGCCGTGCCAATCTAGCTAGCAAACCTTGCAGACAAGCAGCTGGACGGAGCTATCTTGGCTAGATAGCGGCCGCGAGTGCCGGATGGAGCTGGCATCCGGGCTGCCGCAAGATGGGCTCCGCACCGCCGGCGGTTTTGACCTCGCCTTCTGCCGGCGGCGGTAGCTGCGTCCCATGGCCGAGGATGACTAGGTGGACGGGCCGGAGGTAGGAGGTCACTCGGGGATCTTTGTGCAGACTGACATGTAGGTCCCACAAGTCATAACGCCCGGTCGAATAGAAGGCGTTGACTTAATGGGCGACACGGGCCCTATTTGGATACTCTAAGTCAGAGGTTAGATTCTAACCCTGAACTAACTCTAACCAAAGTGGTGTTTGGATGGCAGGGTTAGATTGACAACAAATGTATCCAAACAGGGCCATGGGTTGAAACGTGCCTATAACGGCACTTTGTAGAGTAGTCGTTTCTTGGTAGGGCTGGTTGGTAAGAGCATGTACAATGGTTGATAAGGTAGTCTTATCTTAAGTCTGCCACATATGCAAGTGGTAGTAGTTTCTTGGCATTATTAGTGGTTTCTTGCATTATTAGGGTTTTCTTGTAAGGAACAATGTACTACTAGCGACAAAAGGCGATTCTAGGTTGTGTTGTACTCCAACGAGTACTACTGGTGGTCGCGGGAGTGTATACCTCGTTTTGTGGGTTCGATCCTAGCCGAACGCAAGATGGCCTTTTTTTAAATAGTAACTTCGCTACGAGCCAATATTTTACACGGGCAGTTTGAGTTTTGAAGTCAAACGGACGTGCGGCACCACAATCTAGGTGCACTGGATAGCCTAGCCACATGAACGGGTTTTCCTTCCCAGCATCTCGTGGCTCGCGTGCTCGCCCTAGCCGCACCTTGCTTGCAGCTTCCTCATCAGCTAGTAGCATATTTAAATTAGCGCCTCCCAATTAAGCCCGAGGAGCCAGAAAAGCCTGGCGGGGCATTGGGAACTGTGCAATATGGCTCTGTACGTGAAGTGCTCTACTACTACTCTGTAGCTTGTGGCGTTGCACGCATGGACTTCACTCCATTATCGCCTCTACTATAAAAGAAATTCCTCTTGACGTGTTTTTTTAAACAGAGGCAAAAGCTTTGCTTCATCTCATTCATAAAGAAGGAACTACTAACAAAGTTTGACGAGATCCATTACACCTCCACAAATGGAAGCGAAAAGCCTAGTCTGGCTGTATCAAATAACTCAAATGTTCTGCCCCTGTAGTAACCGTCGCTGATAAACAGGCTGCTGGTGTGTGCGTGAGAGGAGCGGCTGAGTAGGCCAGCTACGTGAGAGGAGCGGCTGAATAGAGCACCGAGAGTACCCACTAGGCCACTACGTAGGTGTACTTTCCCTGCATTGATACTACAGTGATGGTTCTAGAGAACAGTAGTACCCTCCACTTCCAACTGTAGCTCCTTGGCCGTGAGATTCAAGAGTTCAAAACCGGTGCACTATACTAGAAGTACAGTACATAGCACTAGTAGTACCCTCGCACTACTAGTTGAGGAAGTAGTACTAGTACTGCTACAGTACTAGTACGTACTCCTCCGTCACATAATGTGTCGGAGTAAATGGCCACGGGTAGCCTAACCGACTGCCCCTGGCTATTTCAAAAATTATCAGGCCATTTGGGCCTTCAAGTATTTCAAGCATTGGGCCGCCTTCCCCGGCCGGCTACCTCTGAAGCCGACTCTCCGAACGCGACCCATCCTCAGCAACCTCCCCCCAAGATAACCACGGGGTGGCCGACTCCAGGAAACCGGCCATAGAGGATGCCTACTCCCCAGAGCCGGCCATGAAGAACGCCGACTCCCCATAGCCGGCCACGAAGAAACGCCGACTCCAAGACTGCACCCACCAAAACTACACCCACATAACGGTGACAAATGGGGTGTGGCCACAGTGCGGCCCACTACCCCCGAAGCCCGAGGCGGGCATGGCCACAGGACGCCGTACGGGACGGCCATCTCCCGTCCGGCTCGGCACTGTAGCCATGCTGGCCTCAACGTCACCCACGACAGACGCCAGTATGGCCCACAGGCTGCGGGCCCCTTCAGCCAGAGAGAGGCGCGAAGGCGGCCCGGCCTCCCCCAGTCGGCCAAGGGCGTAGCCGGCCCCCAGAAGCCAGCTACCCCCTCCCTCGAAGCATGTGCCACATTAAGGAGACAAGATGAGGTAAGGCTACAGTGAGAGCCCTCGGGGCGGCACACTGTAGCCACGCTTACCTCGACGGAGCCCTCGTCATCAGGGGCGAGGCTACAGTAAGCAGCCGCCGACAAGACCCTAGGCGGTGGGGCCGGCCTGTCGACCAAGAGGCCGGCAGCCGGCGGGACCCACCAGTCGGCGGGCCCCAACGGCCGGCGGAGAAGCCGGCAAGCATAGACACTGACGGCTGGGACCAGCGCCCAGCCGGATTACAATTGTACCCCCGGGGGGTAGGCCTATATAAACCCCCCGGGGCACCCATGCAAAGGTTTGGCTTCTTAGAGTTACACACACACCATAGAAAGAGGAAAGCAAGAGCTAGCCTTGTTCTTCTTCTCCCTTGAACCCAACAGCTCAAGGAGCATTTGTAGCTACTCTTTCCGATCTAGTGATCATGCAGAGACCCCGTAGAGCAGGACTAGGGGTGTTATCTCCTCGGAGAGCCCCGAACCTGGCTAAGATTCGCCGGCGTGCATGTCTTCGCCTCATCCCGTTTCCAGGCACAGGCGACGTCTTACTGGCACCCACTATGATAAGCCATCCGTTGGCATATGTCGCACCTACCACCCGACATTTGGCGCCCACCGTGGGGCCAGGTGCACCGTCGTCCGGAGACCTGTTCTGGACGAGAACCCTCTTCCTCCCCCGCGAGCGCAGCCAGCCTGCTGCGCCCGATGGCATTTGCCTCGACGCGCTGCAAGGCGTCGACGACGCCTGCGCGGCGAGCTGCCTCGCCGATCTTCTCGGCGAGACTCGCATCTCCGACGAGCCCGCGTCCGACGCGGGCACGGACTACCCCGAGAGCCGCCTCGTCAGCCTCCTCGACCAGCTTCACGTCTCTAGCGAGCCTGATGCAGATGTCGAGTCGGTCGGCTCCACTGACCCGATGCTCGTCGACACCGACACGACATCGCTCGACGCCTACCCCTCCGACGTGGTGGTCTTCGACGACCCTCTCCCTCGAGCTGACAGTGGCAGCAGCGCTGTCACCGAAGTGTTGGTCATCAGCCACGTCGCCAACTCGGGCGAGAATGCCCACGACGCCCTGCAAGCGGCAATGCACGACCTCTCCGTCCCCATCCCGGCCGACGCCGACGCCGAGACCCTGGAGGCACGCCGCCTCGCCCTCATCGCGGAAGGACAGAAGATAGCCTCCATGAGACGCCTCACCGAGGCCCACCAGCGCGAAGTCGACCGCGCCGCCTTCGGTACGCCGCCGCCTAGCGGGCCGAGCCGAGCCGGCTTCGTCCAGAAGCGCGGCGCGGCTATTGCCAGCATGCTGGGGGCAGATCGCCCTGTCTACGCCACCCCGCTCGAGAATCTGCGAGCCGCTCAGGCGGCCGCCAAAGAGCTAAATGGGCTGGGAGCCGACGAGCTCACCTACTTGACAAGACGGATCCAGCAGCTGATCGACGCGGCTGCAGAACGGCATGAAGCCGGCACCCGCGCTGATAGTCATCCCCCGCGCCGAGAGCACGCCACGACGTCCCGCTCGCCGACTGCGAGCGGCGCCCGCCAGAAGAAAGACAAGGAGCCGGCCGCCAGCCGCAGCCGGACTCGTATCACCATCGAGCGCGACGCGGAAGGCCGCCCTCGAGCGGTGGAGCGCCAAGGAAACCTGCCCCCTCCCCCGCCTCAAAGAGAGAGACGCCTCACCCCGCCACCCGTCACGCACCCGACTCTTGGCGACCGACTCGGCCGCCGAGAAGGAGTCGGCGAGAACGACGCCCGCCACCGGATCAACCGCCTTGCTCGATCCTTGGCGTTAGAAGAAGAAGACGATGTCGGCCCGCCATGCTTTGGCCCCCGCATCCGCGACGAGCCCTTCCCCGAAGGGTTCTCGCTCCCCAGAGACACGCCCAAGTACAACAGCTCAGTGAAGCCGGAAGATTGGCTCATCGACTACTCCACTGCCGTCAGCATAGCCAACGGCAATCGGCGCGTAGCCGTGAAATACGTCCCCCTCATGCTGCAAGGCACGGCGCGCACCTGGCTCAACAGCCTCAAGCCCTACAGCATCAACAGCTGGCTGGACTTCACGGAAGTCTCCGTCCGCAACTTCACCAGCACGTACAAGCGGCCTCCCAAGCCCCGCCAGCTCTCCCTGTGCGTCCAAGGACCCAATGAGTCGACCCGCGACTACCTCACGCGGTGGGCCGAGCTCCGCAACTCTTGCGAGGGGGTGCACGAGGTTCAGGCCATCGAGTACTTCACCGCCGGGTGCCGAGAGGGCACCCTCCTCAAGCATCGACTCCTCTGCGACGATCCGGCTACCCTCGACGAACTGCTGGTCATCGCGGACAAGTACGCCACGGCCGACTCCTCGATGAAGACCGAGCTTCGAGTAGACGCCTCTGGGAAGGTGATTGCTCCGGCTCCCAAGACGCCGGCTGGCGACTCCAATCGGCGCCCCTACCAGAACGACCACAAGCGCAAGGCCCCCATGCCGACTCCCACCAGTCGGCAGGTGGCCACTGTTGAAGATGAGCAGCCCGAAGAGCGGCCCGCTGCCAAGAAGAAGGGTGGCTGGCTGGCTTGGCAGCCAGCTTTCTCTTACGAGCAGACTCTCGACGCCCCCTGCAAGTTCCACAGCGGCGCGAAGCCGTCCAACCACACGACCCAAAAATGCCACTGGCTCACGCGAATCTCCAAGGGCGAAGGGTTGTTGCCGCCTCCGCCTCCCGGCCCGCCGCCTCCAGCCCCCCAGCAGCCGGCGGCTCGGCCGGCAGTCGGAGCCATCCAAGACGAGTTCCCTGAAGAGCATGCCGCCTACGTCGTTTTCACCAGCCAAGCCGATGACAAGCGTAGTCGGCGCCGTCAGCATCAAGAGGACAACGCAGTCGCCTCTAGCGCTCCCGAGTTCATGCACTGGTCAGAGAAGCCAATCAGCTGGAGCCAGGCCGACCACCCAGAGGTGATGCCATCCCCTGGCTCCTATGCACTGGGCTTGGATGTTACCCTCGCGACGGAGAGGCGAGCTGCCCGATTCTCCCCCGTCCTGATAGATGGCGGAAGTAGTATCAATATAATGTACCGCGATACCATGGAGAAGCTGAACATCAAGGCGAAGCAGCTTATGCCAAGCCGAACCGTGTTCCATGGTATCGTCCCCGGCTTGTCTTGCTCCCCAATCGGCAAGATTAAAATGGATGTTCTCTTCGGAGACAAAGATCATTTTCGCCGAGAAGCGATCTGGTTCGAAGTAGTGGATCTGGAGAGCCCCTACCATGCTTTGCTTGGCCGACCTGCTCTGGCCAAGTTCATGGCTGTGCCCCACTACGCCTACCTGAAGATGAAGATGCCGAGCTCGAAGGGGATCATCACGGTAGCCGGCGATTACAAGAAGTCCATCGAGTGTGCCATGGCCAGTAGCCGGCTGGCCGAGTCCCTCGTAGTGGCAGAAGAGAAGAAGATGCTGGAGCGGGTTGTGGCCATGGCCGGCAAGCAGCCGGCCCTGTCCCCCAACCCCAAAGATTGTGATGCGCAGGGCTCCTTCCAGCCGGCCAAAGAGACGAAGAAGATACCTCTGGACCCGGAGAATCCGGAGAGGTTCGCTGTCATTGGGGCGAACTTGGACAGTAAATAGGAAGGCGAGCTCGACGACTTCCTCCGTGAGAATCGAGACATTTTTGCATGGTCCCCAAAGGACATGCCGGGTGTCCCGAAGGATTTCGCCGAGCACAAATTACATGTCCGAGCCGACGCGAAGCCGGTCAAGCAACCCCTCCGCCGACTGTCAGAGGAGAAGCGAAGAATCGTGGGAGAAGAGATAGCCCGGCTCCTTGCCGCTGGCTTTATTATGGAAGTGTTTTTTCCAGAGTGGCTTGCCAACCCAGTTCTGGTATTGAAGAAGAACAACAAGTGGCGTATGTGTATAGACTACACCAGCCTGAACAAGGCCTGCCCCAAGGATCCGTTTGCTCTGCCACGGATTGACCAAGTGATAGACTCCACAGCCGGATGCGAGCTGTTGAGTTTTTTGGATGCCTACTCAGGGTACCATCAGATCAAGTTGGACCTAGCAGACCGCCTGAAGACTGCCTTCATCACACCATTTGGAGCTTTCTGCTACCTGACTATGACATTCGGCTTGAGGAATGCCGGTGCCACTTTTAGCGTTGCATGCAGAAATGCCTCCTGAAACAACTCGGCAGAAATGCCCACGTCTATGTAGACGATATTGCGGTGAAGACAGAAAAGCGCGGCACCCTACTGGAAGATCTCAAAGAAACATTCGCCAACTTGCGCCGATTCCAAATCAAGGTCAACCCCGAGAAGTGCGTGTTCGGAGTACCAGCCGGCCAGCTGTTAGGCTTCCTGGTCTCCGAACGCGGCATCGAGTGCAACCCTGTGAAGATCAATGCCATCGAAAGGATGGAGATTCCCACCAAACTGCGAGATGTGCAGAAGTTCACCGGGTGCTTGGCCTCCCTGAATCGCTTTATCAGCCGACTAGGAGAGAAGGCTCTCCCCTTGTACCGACTCATGAAGAAGTCCACTCACTTCGAGTGGAATGACCAAGCCGACCAAGCCTTCCATGAGTTGAAGAAAACGCTGACCACTCCGCCTGTCCTGGCAGCGCCGACTGAAAAGGAGCCCATGCTCCTCTACATCGCCGCGACTAGCCGAGTGGTCAGTACTGTTGTTGTGGTCCAGCGCCCGGAAGAAGGCCGAGCCCAGCTAGTCCAGAGGCCGGTGTACTATCTAAGCGAAGTGCTATCCAGCTCAAAGCAGAACTACCCGCACTACCAGAAGATGTGCTATGGGGTGTACTTCGCCGCCAAGAAACTGAAGCCCTACTTCCAAGAGCACCCCATCACGGTCGTGTGCACCGCCCCGCTCGCCGAGATCATAGGCAGCCGGGATGCATCCGGCCGGGTGGCTAATTGGGCCATTGCACTGGCGCCCTACACGATCTTCTACCAGCCCCGCACCGCCATCAAGTCCCAAGCATTGGCCGACTTCCTTGTCGACTGGGCCGAGACCCAGTACCTACCGCCGGCTCCCGACTCTACCCATTGGCGGATGCACTTTGACGGGCCCAAGATGCGCACCGGTTTGGGAGCCGGCATCGTCCTCACCTCTCCCAAAGGCGACAAGCTCAGATACACGCTGCAAATCCACTTCGCCGCCTCCAACAACGTGGCCGAGTACGAGGCACTCGTGCATGGGCTCCGGCTAGCCAAAGAGCTCGGCATACGCCGGATCCTGTGTTACGGCGATTCAGACTTGGTGGTCCAGCAGTCGTCTGGCGACTGGGACGCCAAGGACGCGAACATGGCGAGCTATTGATTCCTCGTCCAGCAGATCAGCGGGTACTTCGAAGGGTGCGAGTTCCTTCACGTGCCAAGGGCCGACAACGACCAAGCAGATGCCCTAGCACGGATCGGCTCCACCCGACAAGCCATACCGACTGGCGTCTCCCTCCAGCGCCTCCTCAAGCCGTCCATCAAGCCGTCTCCAGAGTCGGACTCTATCTTCGTACCGCCTGTGCCAGATGCAGCCGGATCCGACTGGAGGAACCCCGCAGGCGGCACGGGGACTTCGACAACTGGCCCAGGGACTGCCATAGTCGCACCCGGCCCGGGGACTTCAGAACCCGGCCCGGGGACTGCAGCAACGCAAGAAGCGGCGGCCGACTCCAACTCCACGCCACCCAACCCACCCACCCGAGTCATGGTGGCTACGCTAACAGAAGAAGTCACAGCTCCATCTTGGGCCCAGCCCTTCCTCAGATTCCTAGTCAGCAGAGAGCTGCCGGCTGATGAGATCTCAGCAAGACTAGTGCAACGACGAGCCGGAGCATATGCAATAATCAACAGAGAGCTTGTCAAGCGCAGCGTCACTGGAGTCTTCCAGCGCCGTGTCGAGCCAGAAAAAGGAATGGCAATCCTCAAGGATATCCACCAAGGCGAATGCGGCCACCACGCAGCCTCAAGATCACTTGTGGCCATGGCTTTCTGCCATGGTTTCTTTTGGCTGACTGCCTTGGAAGATGCCAAAGAAATAGTCAAGAGCTGCAGAGGATGCCAAGTCTTCAGTTCCAAGAAACACCTGCCGGCTTCTGCACTCAAGACCATTCCCCTCACCTTGCCTTTTGCCGTCTGGGGACTGGACATGGTGGGCCCTTTCAAGACAGCCCGCGGCGGCTTGACACACCTACTTCTCGCTGTGGACAAGTTCACAAAGTGGATCGAAGCGAAGCCGATCAAGAAGCTGAACGGGCGACTGCTGTGACATTCATCACTGACATCACTACTCGGTACGGCGTGCCACACAGCATCATCACCGACAATGGCACGAACTTCGCCAAAGGAGCACTGGCACGTTTCTGCGCGACGCAGGGCATCCGACTGGACTTAGCGTCCGTTGCCCACCCGCAGTCAAACGGCCAGGTCGAGCGAGCAAATGGACTCATCCTCTCTGGCACCAAGCCCCAACTGGTTGTACCACTGGAGCGATCGGCCGGCTGCTGGCTTGATGAGCTGCCGGCTGTCCTCTGGAGTCTGCGCACTACACCCAACAAGTCAACCGGCTTCACTCCGTTCTTCCTTGTATATGGTGCCGAGGCTGTCATCCCAACCGACATCGAGTTCGACTCGCCTCGGATCACCATGTACACGGAGGCGGAGGCCAAGGAAGCAAGAGAAGACGGCGTCGACCTACTAGAAGAAGGCCGTCTGTTAGCACTCAGCCGGTCCGCCATCTACCAACAAGGGTTGCGCCGCTACCACAACCGAAAGGTCAAGCCAAGATCCTTCCAAGAGGGCGACCTTGTGCTTCGGCTGATCCAGCGAACAGCCGGCCAGCACAAGCTCTCGGCCCCTTGGGAAGGCCCCTTCGTCGTCAGCAAGGCACTCGGCAACGACTCCTACTACTTGATCGACGCGCAAAAACCAAGAGCACGCAAGAGAGATGACTCCGGCAAGGAGTCGGAGCGACCATGGAACGCGAACCTCCTGAGAAGATTTTACAGCTAAAAGCAGTATGTATCATGCTACCCTTTTGTATTAAGTATGAAACAACAGGCTCCCCGAGGAGCACTCGGGGACTGCCTTTATTTATCTATGAATGACGAGTGTCATATCCATGAATGTATTATTACATTTGATTTCTTGTCTGGCACCGGGTTCGACTAGTCGGCCCGGGGACTGGCCGCCTTGAGCTATATTAAAAGTTCTACCTAAAGTAAGACAAGTAGTGTGCCGGCTCCCGAGTCCTCTCTTGTTGAAAGTCGCAGCTCGAAGAACCGACTGTCCGACTAGCAAGAGACAAGGCAGAAAGAATGCCCACACGAAAAACGGCTAAGGACTAACGAACTTATATAGCAAAAAGACGGCCTCCAACCATGCCCACCGGCTGTCAGAACAGCCGGCTGGCCGGCTTCCTAAATACTTAGCTCTAAATCCAACAAAGCTAAAGTACTTGCCCTCCCAATTGGCCAAGCACTCCTCCAGCCGCAGATTGCAGAGCAACTGTCTGACTGGGGACGCGGCAACCAAGGGAGGGCGGAAAAGGAAACAGCAGAAGGATGAAAAGCAAAGAACGAGGAAAAGCCAAAACGCATGCATAAGTCGTATATACATATAAAGCCCCCAACAGGTCGGCAATAGACATACGTTCGAATACACCCCCAGTGGGTGGAATTGTGCAGACTTAACAGAATATTGTTCTAAAAGTGACAAGACAGGAAAACCAAAGATAGCAGACTAGACTAAGGCACGGTGCGGGAGCCAGGCTGGTCGGTGGAGATGGCGTCGCTGGCTGAAGGAGTGGCCGACTGGCGGGTCTCGGCTTGGTCACCACCGGTGGCAGGTGACGCACCCGCGCGTGACATGGTGCTGGAGGCGCGGTCAGGCTGAGGCCGGTCGGCCGCTCCACGATCCGGCTCGGCGTCTTCACCCTCCTCCTCTTCCTCCCCGCCCTCGTCGCTGGAGTCGATCTCCTCCGCCGAGTCTTCACCGTCTGCCGGGTTCAGCCCGAACCACTCCTCCGGCTGGGCGACACCGTTGTCATCTACCTCAGGGGCGAAGACGCTGGTGTCGGTGTAGTCGGCGATCGCCGAAGCCCGCCGGATGATAGCCGGCCGCGCCGGCTCCAGCTCCGTGTCGGCTTGCCGCCGCCAGGTAGCCAGCTGGTCCAGACTCAGGCCTGGGTACCAGGCCTTGCGAACTCCAGCGCCCGCCTGGCGCCGGACCGAGCTGCCGAGGCCTTCCAGGCTTCGAAGCGACCCACCGCCACCTCCAGCCAGTCGGCAGTCCGACTAGGGGTGCGGGGAACCACTACGCCGGGCCAGAGGGCGGCTAATACTTGCACCCTGGCATGCTGAAGCTGGCGGAGCAGTCGGTGAGCCGGCTGGAGACGGGCCTGGATCGCCAAGAGCTGCTCCTCCAGCGAACGGCCAGCGCTCGGTGCAATCTTGAAGCCAGCCTGCCTTCGCGCTTGGCGGCGGGCCTCGTTGATCTGGTTGGCGGCGGTAGAGTAGCCAGGGAAGTACTGTGTGCAAGAAAGAAAGAGAAAGAACAGAAAACACCAAGTCAGAAAATGAGCCAAAAGCGGCAGACGGCAAGAAAGGACGAAGAAGTAGGCGGCTTACCGTCAACCAGATCTTCGATCTGACCATAGCCAGTGATCAGAGTCTGCCTTGCTTCAGCCCAGCCAGCTGCATCTGTCTCGTACTCGGCCTGGAGTGCGGCTTCACGGTCCTGCACCGCCTTTAGAGCCGCCTTTTGGCCCTCCTCCTGGTCGGCCAACTTCTTGGCCAGGCGTTCGCGTTCCTGCACCAAGGCGGCAAGCTCGGCCTCCTTGGCACGAAGGGCAGTCTGAGACTCTCCCAGCTGTTCCCTCAGACCAGCGTTGGCCGCTACAGAGAAGGCAAAAAAAGAAGAAACAATAAGAGGAAATCATCAAGGAAGATCCGACCCGATTGATCAGCAGTCGGCCCTAATCTCGGGGACTACACCCAGTGGGTGCGCTGACGCGCCCCCACGGGAGATAAAGAACAAAGCACTTACCCCGGCTCTCAGTTAGGTCGGCGGTCTTCTGGGTCAGCTCCCGAGCCTGGGAGTTGAAGGCGGCTGCACGAAGATTGTGGTAATCCTCCAAGATAGGCAGAAGATCGAAGTAAGAACAAGAATAGCAAAGCCAAATCCACTAAGAAGTTCCAAGCCGCCTGCTCAGCAGCCGACTCGGAACTCGGGGACTACACCCACTGGGTGCACTGACGCGCCCCCACGGAAGAAACCAAGATCAAGAAGAAGCAAGATAAGAAGCCTAACCCGGATGGCCGCCCGCGTCGCAAGGAATTCGTCGGTATATTGCCTCAGCGCCGTAGCCTGGGCTTGGAGCCGGGTCCGGACGTCCTGCTCGGCCACGTTCATCACGGCCGTCCCTCCGCCCGGCGTCCACCCTGAGGTGGCGCTGGCCACCTCCACATCCTGGGCCGACGAGCTGGAGCCTGCGGCCGGCTGCGGCTCCGACGCCGCCTTCTGTGGCTCTGACGCAGCCTACCCCGCGCGCCGGCTCGGCGGCAGCCGGACCGCCAGCTCAGTCCTCGCGGCCGGCTCGCCCCCCGCCGATTGCGCAGGCGGCAGATCAGGCCGTCCGCCTTGAGCCGCCCCAGTCGGCTGAGTCGGCACCGGCGCCCTCTCCAGGATGACGACGTCGTCATCCCTCTCCAGCCCCGGCTGGTCGCCGCCGGCCCCTTCTAGTGGGGGCTCCGGGGCCCCGGGCGCTGCGACGCACAGTGGGGTGACCAACAAGGCCCCCTTCGCCATCGCCATAGCTGCAGCCTCCACTTGGGCCTCGGCTGCGGCGTCGGCGTGCGTTTTCGCCGCTTCCTCCTCCTACGCTGCCTGGGCGGCGGCCGCCTTCCGCGCCTCCGCCTCCCGCTCCTCCCGCACCTCCCGCGCGTTCCGCTCCGTCGCCGCCTGAAGGTCGGCACGGGGATCCACGCAGCGAGTGGTGCTCCCAGATCCCCTCGGCAACTCAACGACGGAGGCGGTAGCCGCCCGCTCGAGCGACAACGGAGCTCTGGTTGTTTGGAGAAAAAGACAAGGATTCAGGAACCACCAGAGAAAAGAAAAAAGAGTACAGGAAGGAGTTTGAACTTACGCCGACACCATCTGCGGTTGCTTCACCGTCTTGCGGAAGCGAGCCGCCTTCGCGGCCGCCTCCTCCCGCCTGGTCGCCGCCGCCCCGCCCCTGGGCTTCTTCGTCCGACTGCCGAACAAACCCTGCGCGGCACGACGCTTTTGCCCGCCGCCCCGAGCAGGCGGTGCAGCGGAGGAACCCGCGCCGCGGCCAGACGCCGGCTGACGGTGCGGGACGACTTCGGCCTCGTCGTCGTCCGGCCAGTCGTCGAAGCTAACTCCATGCCCGGAGCCGCCTGCTTCGCCGCCGGCTTGGCCACCACCCGGCTCGGTGTTGTCGTCCATAGCAGCCGCCCCCAAGTCAGGGTCCTCCAGATCGTGCTCCGTCCGGTCGGGGGCGAATCGGCGCTCCGTGTCCGACCCGCCTGCAGGGCGAAGAAGAGGGCTCTGTCGAAAACAAGTCGACTAGTCAGAGTCGGCCAAAAGGAACTCCGCAACAAAACTGAGAGAAGAAGAAGAGACAAGGAGAACATACCGTAGGCGGCGGATTGGGTCGGCAATATGGCTCTTTGCCGAACTGCCACTCTTCGGAGAGTTTGCAGTTCGCAAGGTAGTTCACCATATAGGCCACCTCGTCGTGTGGCATGTCCTTGGTACACATCCGGCTCGGATCGAGCTGGCCACTCATCTGACATATCAGATGAGGGCAGCTTTGGAGCGGGAGTACCCGGCGCGTGACGAAGGCGGCCAGCAGGTCGGGCCCCGACAAGCCCTCCGACTGGATCATCACTCGCACTCGGGCGATGGCTGCGTTTCCAGCCGGCGTCAACGTCACGGACCGGTATGACCACTGGGGCCGCCTGCCCGCCGGTCGGCCGGCTACGTAAGCCGGCAGATTGACATAGTCGCCCTGCGGGGCGACGTTCCTCACGTAGAAGTACGAATTTTGCCATAACTTCACGGACTGGATCAGCGGGATGACGGGGAAGGGGTTGTCGGCAGCCACCCTTCGCATCGCGATGAAGGCGCCAGTCTGAGCCGACACGCCCTGCATGCGCGTGCCCAGCTTGGACAGGAAGAATTCCCCCAGAGCTCGAGGGTAGGGAGGACGCCGAGGTAGCCTTCGCACAATGTGACGAAGGCAGACAGCAGCACCACCGCGTTCGGGGTGAGGTGGTGCGGCTGGAGCTGGTAGAACTCGAGCCAAGAGCGGAAGAAGGCGCTCACGGGCAGGCCGATGCCGCGCAAGAAATGCGAGCGGAAGACCACCCGCTCGCCTTCCCGCGGCTCCGGCGTAATCTCCTTCGCCGGCGCGAAACGGACCTCCACCTTGTCCGCGCCGGGCAGCCGTCGCGTCTTGCGGAGGAATTCGACGTGATCCTCGTGGACGTTGGAGCCGTCCCAATCCCCGCCATACTGCTCCGTGGCGGGAGGCATGGCGAAAACGAGGGCAGCGGCGGAGGAACAAGTAGTGGAAGAGCGCGGCGGCGAGGCGCTGTTGCAAGAAACGGCAGGAGGAAGAAGATGGCGGAAAGAGGAGGAGCGCGCGAGAGCCTGCCGCTCCCCCTCCCCCTACTTATAGCTTCGCAAGGTGAAGCTGGGGAGGCCGGACGTGGGGTGAGACGTGGGATTAACTGCACCCACTCCCCCCACGCCTTGCGATTATTGCGCCCTAAAGGCGTGCCGAAACTGCCGCAGGGAGACGTGCGGGCGGTTTCGGGCTGCAGAGAATCCACGCCTGGGCCCAGGCGTGGGCGTGGCGGGCCCCCGCCCTGCGGTGACGTCCCGTCGCGCGCGTGGGCTGGCAGGCTTTTTTAGCCTAGAGATGCCACGTGGTTCGCAGGCGGCTAGTGGCCGGCCCGCGGCCCGGTGCATGCGCTGGCGAGCTCCCGCCCTCCGACTCCGAAATTTTCGGCCAAGACAACGCGCCTAACCAAAGCCGGCTCCCAGCTGCCGGCTTGTCAAGATAGTAAGCTGATCGAGCTTCCCGACTCCTACCCAACCTCGAAGTCCAATCAGCTTCGGGGACTACTGTCGGAGTAAATGGCCACGGGTAGCCTAACCGACTGCCCCTGGCTATTTCAAAAATTATCAGGCCATTTGGGCCTTCAAGTATTTCAAGCATTGGGCCGCCTTCCCCGACCAGCTACCTCTGAAGCCTACTCTCCGAAGGCGACCCATCCTCAGCAACCTCCCCCCAAGATAACCACGGGGTGGCCGACTCCGGGAAACCGGCCATAGAGGATGCCGACTCCCCAGAGCCGGACATGAAGAACGCTGACTCCCCATAGCCGGCCACGAAGAAACGCCGACTCCAAGACTGCACCCACCAAAACTACACCCACATAATGGTGACAAGACGGGGTGTGGCCATAGTGCGGCCCACTACCCCCGAAGCCCGAGGCGGGCATGGCCACAGGACGCCGTACGGGACGGCCATCTCCCGTCCGGCTCGGCACTATAGCCATGCTGGCCTCAACGTCACCCACGACAGACGCCAGTACGGCCCACAGGCGACGGGCCCCTTCAGCCATAGAGAGGCGCGAAGGCGGCCCGGCCTCCCCCAGTCGGCCAAGGGCGTAGCCGGCCCCCAGAAGCCGGCTACCCCCTCCCTCGAAGCATGTGCCACATTAAGGAGACATGACGAGGTAAGGCTACAGTGAGAGCCCTCGGGGCGGCACACTGTAGCCACGCTTAACTCGACGGAGCCCTCCTCATCAGGGGCGAGGCTACAGTAAGCAGCCGCCAACAAGACCCTAGGCGGTGGGGCCGGCCTGTCGACCAAGAGGCCGGCAGCCGGCGGGACCCACCAGTCGGCGGGCCCCAACGGCCGGCGGAGAAGCCGGCAAGCATAGACACTGACGGCTGGGACAAGCGCCCAGCCGGATTACAATTGTACCCCCGGGGGGTAGGCCTATATAAACCCCCCAGGGCACCCATGCAAAGGTTTGGCTTCTTAGAGTTACACACACACACCATAGAAAGAGGAAAGCAAGAGCTAGCCTTGTTCTTCTTCTCCCTTGAACCCAACAGCTCAAGGAGCATTTGTAGCTACTCTTTCCGATCTAGTGATCATGCGGAGACCCCGCAGAGCAGGACTAGGGGTGTTATCTCCTCGGAGAGCCCCGAACCTGGGTAAGATTCGCCGGCGTGCATGTCTTCGCCTCATCCCGTTTCCAGGCACCGGCGACGTCTTACTGGCACCCACTATGATAAGCCATCCGTTGGCATATGTCGCACCTACCACCCGACATAATGTAAGACGTTTTTTTGACACTAGTTGGCGTGTACAAAAAATAGCAAAAACATACCCAAAATTTCTTAATCCACGCCAAAAACTACTAGCTAGTGCCAAAAATTTCTTACTAGTGCTATTATTTAAAGTATAATGCAATCCCATAACGTCCCATAATGCTAACTAGTAGTAAATAATAGCCTCACCCCTTCGCTACAGTTGGAAGGAACGATCTACAGTTGGAAGGGACGAGGCCCTGCGGTTACTATGCTCTTATCTCCTCCTCGCCAGTTCCCCTCCCCACGAAGAGAAGGCAGTTCGTTGCTGCTCCCATGGATTCGCCAGGCGGTTCTCCTCCTCGTTGGGGCTGGTAGACCTTGAACGACGATCCTCGGGGAGAAATCGCACGCAGCTCCGACGTCCTCACCGCCGCAAGACTCGGTGCTTCCTGCACCAACTATTTCAAGACGGTGCTTAAAATGGCTTGGGAAAAGGCCATGCTTGTTGGTCTTCCATGCGTCCTCGAGGAGAAGGTTCTTCTATGGGACAATCCTTCGAACAGTCCACCGCTCCCTGGCCATGGTTGCACGTTGACTCCGCTAGAGTTGCCGACGTTGAGAGGTGTAGTCGGATTTGGTCTGATGAGTAGGTCAGTAATGGAGTTTGATCAGGTAGTACCTAGTTATTCCATTTCCATCCCGTAATTTCTCCGCTGCCCACCGTCTTATATATAGGTCTGGGTCGGTGCCAACGAAGATTGGCTGCATACCTCCGGCTGGATACCACCATCATTTTGCACAACATCCACAGCAGTGCGGCCGTTCCGGTAGACCCCTTCTCCACCATTGGGATCAGCCTTCCGGACTGGCTGGGATTGAATATGTATGATGGTGCCTACATGAGATTGAAGACGATAGCAATTGCGGACCCACCGACAAAGCGACACGACTACGACGATTACTATCTCATCGCGGTGTTCGACATAAGGATTGCCATCGATGCAAGAGGCAGTAACGGCAGAGGCTGGCGCATGTTGGCGGCGGCAGATTTGTACCCCTACACGTTCGAAGACGCCGTGCGCCATCTAGGCCACATCTTCGCGGTGACAAGCTAGGGGACTTGTTTCATATGGTTGCCATCCTATGGTACGGGAGATTACAAATGGAATGCACAAACCATCATTTGCATCCCTAACGGTACTCCATTATTTTGCAGGGACCAGTCATCCCGCGATCAAAATAAGATCGCCGATCCTGGATGTGCATTTGCATCCGCGATTCGGTCTAACCTGGAACCTTGTAGCTGACTTTGGCATATTGGGATCAACTATCTTAGCAGTCGTTAACCATGGTACCACTGATGTGCAACATGGTTACACAATCTACCACGATCGGACCGTCACCATCTACCCAGGTATTCCATTTTCTAATCCTCTCGCCTTCTCTTTCATTTTGTACTAGTACTCTACTTACATACTAGTAGGAGTACTTTTTACCATGGAGGACGCGAATAGCTAGCTAGGCCCTTGAAGACTTGAACCCACTAGCTGCCACCATTTTTGTTTTTCCATGTCTTACTATCTCATCCATGTAGCCAACAGTGGCTATATATAATAAGCCGGTTATTTTACTTCCTCTATACCGGAGTAGTACTATTTGCTGCACAGTATTACTGACCGCCATATTTGAGCACAACATTATTATGCATGGACCTTCACTATGTATGTCACCATGTGTCCAGATATGAGATGCCGCGTGTACCAGATGAACGGCGCTGAGTTCGACCCCCGTGATGCTACGTGGGTGCCGAGGAATACTCTTGGAGAGTACTCGCTTTTCATTGGGGACAGCTACCCCATTGTGAAGCGGATGCCACCTTCCGTGCACGACACGGAAGGCCTGCCATTCATGAAGCATGGTTGTGTCTTCCGTGCGCACCGCTTCAGCTTGGATGAGTCTCCATCGTGTGGAACCAGACTAGAAAGCTGCGACAATGATTCCCGTTGCCCACCGCTATGGATCGTGCCATCCATGAAGAACACCTGGGACTGGAACGTGGAGGAGGACATGTAGCCCATCTATAACGTGTAAGTGGAGTACGGTAGCGCTGTGAATATATGTAGACTAGTCGCGCACAAATTTATCACATGAATTGGAGATGAACTTGTGTGGCATACTGGCATTTGTCCTTTAGAATTTATTACTAGTAAATGTGTTATGTGTAGGTGCAACTTGTATGGTTGTTGCACGGGCTCCAACAATTTCTTTGAGAAAAAAAAGTTGGCACAACTTTGGATATACGTGACGTGGCGGCATCATACAGTAGCATCGTTCGCTATAGTTGTAGTACGCTCCTACTAGGACGACAACTCCGATAAAACCTTGCACTTTGCTCTTTGCCTCTTCGGGAGGTTCAATAGTTCGTACTCGTGTGAACCTTGCACTTGGCTCTTCGCCTCTTCAGAAGGTCCAACAATGATGATACTACAGTACAAATTCTGCTTCTAGTAATCTGACACCGATTGAACTGCTGCACGTCCACCGCGAGGGCGAGGGCGAGGGCGAGGGAGAGGGAGAGGGCGCGCTGTAGTCAAAACCCTCTCCTCGTCCTGCGAACCACCGCGCGCGTGGGCGAGGGAGAGGCGTAGTAAGCAAGCTTCTCCTCGTTCGGCGAGTTGACGGGACACATCAAAGCAGTACTAGTACTATTCCATACTGCATCCTTTCCGGTTAATATGGCTTAACTTGAAACGAGAAAAATACACTGGCGGTCAACATATGTAACAATACGCTCTTTAAGGTCACTATAATATAGTTTTGCGGTGACTATACAATCACTAGCTCATCGTAGAGCACCATATTGCACCCTACTGACCGGCCACATAGTCGATGTGGCACTTTGATGACTGGTTAAATTGTCACCTGGTTTCTGGGTCCCACCTGTCAGTTGGTAGAGCAAAGAAATCAGCTAAACAACAAAGAGTGTAGTACATCTACACTTCCAATGCATTTAGCCTTTAATCTAAATCGATATTGATTGACTGATGCACCAACTTGTGCTCTAGGTATGGGCTACATGTCTATCCTTAATTACAGCATGCAACGACCTTCATTTAATCTTATTCTCTCAATGGTCGCATGCACACATAACTTTTGGGCGTTAATTATGCCCTGGTCAATGTGTAAATCTCTAAATGTACAGTCTTTCACGGACGTAGGGAGTAGGTTGAGCACTTGAGCGTGAGCGTGTGTGTTGCTTCGTGTGCTGTGTGCCGCATGGGAGCGTGAGTGTTGCGTGCGTCCATGTGTACGTGTGAGTGTTGCATGTTGCATGCATGCATGCATGCATGCATGGGGCTTACTCCCTCCCATTGACATGTTCTTATTTCAAGCTTCCTCTGTTCCCTCCATATGGTGATACTCCCTCTGTTCCCAAATACGGAGTAAAATCCTCCCTCTGTTCCTAAATACGGAGTAAAATCCTCCCTCTGTTCCCAAATACGGAGTATTTGTCTTTCTAGAGATTTCAACAAGTAACTACGTATGGAGCAAAATGAGTGAAGTGAGCGTAGAGGCATAAGGATAATGTAGAAAGGAAGTCTTCGCGATCCATTATTCCCCATCTGGTCAGAGAGAACTATTCAACTAGTCTTCGCAGTGAAGGGACAATACACGCTGCAGCAGATGGGACACTTAATTAAGAAGCTGAACCAGCGTGTTGTTGTTACTAAATCAGCCTTAAACAGTACTGCCATCATGTTTGCCAGTAGAGCACGCTTCTGTCCTGTCAGGACCGGTTTTCGGGATATTAATTTCCCAGAAAATGGCCCTTGTGCTCACCAGCCCCAGGATTACTGTTAGCTGATGAGGCACCAACTTGATACAGAAATTCCAAGCAAAGTACATAATATGTAGTACAAGACCATTCTGGCCTATGAGTACAACAACTGGTTTCTAGTGGCTGATGGCGGAAGCGGTTCGTTGTTCATCTGCGTCTATGGGACTCCATTTCCCACAGGAACAGCTGACCAGGATAACTCCTATCTTCGCGAGGCTGCTATCACCTTTGCATGGGTTCCGGGGCTGTTGTCGCAACGCTCCTCTCCACGCAAGAAATCTGGCCAAGACAATAGCCAGGGATAAGCCAGTGAGTACTTTTGAATGTACTCGCAAACATTATGAACACTAGTATAATATAGCAAGGGATAATCATGCTCCGAAATATTCTATGATCATAACGTCAGTCACGAAATAAAAATCCATGATGCACGCAAGCAGGTTGTTTATATGAAACATGAGTATGCAATCAGAGAGTAGAAATAGAGTGCACCGATCGGGTGTCTGAAGCGACGCCTCGAAAGGATAATAATATAAATCATGCCTCAGTCGGGCGTCTGAGCGACACCACATAAAGGGCTTATAAGTAAAAGAAATAACAAGCATGCCACAGTCGGGCGTCTATGCGACACCTCATAAAGGGCTTATAAATAATTTAAATAACAAGCATGCCACAGTCCGGCGTGTGAGCGACACCACATAAAGGGCTTATAAATAAT